>NC_086101.1:25059050-25171550 GCF_963921235.1 Mobula hypostoma | reverse complement strand
TGACACACTGAGAGGGTATAGGGAGTGTCGGTGACCCAGTGAGAGGGTACAGGGAGTGTCTGTGAGTTAGGGTTACTGAGTTGTGGACAAGTTATGTTGGCGCTGGACATGTGGCAACACTTCCTACCTTCCCACGGCATGATCCTCGTCCTGTGTTGGTCACAGATGTAAAAACAACACATTTCACTGTATGTTACGATCTTTCGATGCACATGTGACAAAATAAAGCTAACCTTTATTCTTGAGAATGTAGAACATTATAGCACAGCACAGCGCAGGTCCTTTGGCCCAGGTTATTGTGCCAACCTTTTACTGTATTCCACGAGCAATCTGACTCTTCCTTCCTACACAGCCCATCATCCTCCGTTTTTCTTTCATCTATATTGCCTATTTAAGTGTCTCTTTAATGTCCCCATGTATCAGTCTGCACCCCCACCCCTGGCACTTCCATATTACGGTTATATTTTTCTATCCTGTGGTGGCGCAGAGGTCTTCCCCTGGAGAGGAGAACGCAAGGGCAGCCTTACCTCGAAGCAGAACTCCTGGCCCAGGATGCTGCTGTGGACTGGTTTGATGATGGCATCCTCGTCGATGCTCAGCTCCAGCGCCTCGGCCGCACTGCTGGGGCTCAGCAGTGACTCGTGTGAGTGTGACTCCTTGAAGCTCTGCATCAGACGGGTTCTGGAACAGAGGCAGGAAGCATGAGACAGAGACAGTGCAGGCAACCCAATTCTCCACCCAGGGGTCTAACACAAACCCTCTGCTGCATTTTGGTGTTCAATGTTTAATGTATGCTAACAACTACAATGCAATAGCATTTAATAATTGCGGTTTAACATTTAATAAGTTAAACACTAAAATGCAGCAACATGTTATATTTTACCTATTTTTTGATGTGAAATGTACATTGCTCTTAATCAAAGACACAACTTCAAATGCATAGATGGGCTTTCTGATCATTTAACAATATATGCAGACTTGCCTAACAAACCAAGCAATCTGCACAATCCTGTGTCCCTGCCAGCTTCGTCCCAGTTTACGAGGGAAAGGGGATGGGTGGTAATGCACGGTGTGGCAATTGTTCAGGTTCCCCTGGAAACATGATATCAAAACAACAGCCGCGCCTGTAATAAAGAGGACAGTTGGTCGATGAGCTTCATTTCAGTTTCTGAAATAATTGCTGTATCTTTTAAACAAACAAAGGTTCCAGCTGGTGACAGGATTTTGCAGCTCACTGTGGGGCGAGAAACGTTCCAAGCACAAGGAAAGAGGGGCAGAACAAACTACTGAGCCCCATCTACTTGCCCCACCGTTCAACAAGAACTTTTACCTCAGTGTCACTTTTGCACGGAGGTCCCTTCATCCCCTTAATGTGGAAAAATCTCTCAGGTGTAAGTGCCAACACGGGTGGACAGGATGGTGAAGAAGGCATTTGGTTGGTCAGGATATCGAGTACAGGGGTTGGGACGTCACATTGGGGTGGTGTAGCAGCGTTACGGTTACTGTAACACCTTACGGTGCCAGCAGTAAGATTGGGGTTTGACTCCCACCGCTATCTCAGGAGTTTGTACGTTCTTCCCGTGACTACGCGAGTTTCCTCCCACATTCCGCAGATGTGTGGGTGAAGGTTAGTGAGTTGTTCCTATGCTACGTTGGTGCCAGAAGTGTGGCGACATTGCAGGCTATCCCACCACAATCCTCACTGATTTGATTTCACACAAACTACAAATTCCACTCTTTTTTTTCAGGTACATGTGACAAATAAAGCAGCTTCAAGATGGCGGCAGCGAGCGACACGACGTCCTTCAGACAGTTCACAAAGCTACTCCTTTGACTTCTTCTTCTGTAGGAGGGTGCAGGGAGACAGGGCACCAGCCCATCATCGATTTTGCTTCTCTGTGATTGAGGTGTCGAGCAGGGTTGAAGCCGAGATTGGAGGATGGGTGTGTGTCCAGCGCTTGCCTGCCTGTATCTGACCAGTCTTCCTCTCCCTCTTGCCAGCTGCTTGCTGTTAGTGGAAAGTGCAGGAGTCTTGGGTTCCACATTGCAAGGATTGACTGGTGATGCTTGTGGCCGTGGACTCATTTTGGGTGACTTTGAGGTTCATGTTGCATTTTTTACTGGATGCTGGTCACTCTATTTTTTGCTGTTTTTGAGCGGCTTGATCAGGGCAATCGGTGAAAACTGGGGCACTTTGGTGAAATGGCTTAGTGGACTGCAGTCGGCTCTTGGCACTAAACTGAACTGCACTGAATAATCTTGGACCCCTGGTTTGATGTTTCATATTCTATGTGTTGTTCGCTCACTTTTTGTCATTTGCGCAATTTGTTCTTTTTTGTTGCACCTTGGGTGTTTGGTGTGTTTTGGGGGCAGTCCCATGGCGTGTCTTTGTTTCGCCTGCAGCTGGACGAATCTCGAGGTTGCTTTTCGTACGCATGCTTTGATAATAAATGTACCTTAAACTTTAATCTTAAAACTGTACAAATCACCGGTGCAACCGCACTTGAGAGTATGGAGTGCAGTTCTGGTCACCTGAGGTAGGAAGGAGGTGATTAAGATGGAAAGGATGCAGAGTGTTGGTGAATGAAGTTATCTCTGATGGTTCAGGAGCCTGGTGATAGTAGAGTTTAAACTCTACAAACTCTTCAAACTTTCCAGGACCCCTTTACCCACATCCCTTTAAGCTCATCAGGGTCCCATTTCCTACATTCTCTTTAAGTTCACCAGAACCCTATACAAGACCATAAGAATTAGGCCATTTGGCCCATCGAGTCTGCTCCACCACTTCATCATGGCTGATCCATTTTTCCTCTCAGTCCCAGTCTCCTGCTTTCTCCCCATATCCCTTCATGCCCTGATTAACCAAGAATCTACCAACCTCTGTCTTAACTATACACAAGGACTTGGCCTCCACAGGTGCCTGTGACAAAGAACTTCACAGATTCACCACCCTCTGGCAAAAGAAATTCCTTCTCTTCTCCTTTCTAAAAGGACATTCCTCTATTCTGAGGCTGTGTCCCTGGTCTTTGATCCTTCCACCGTAGGAAACATTCTCTGTACTCTATCAAGACTGTTCACCATTCGGTAGGTTACAATGAGGTCATGCCTCATTCTTCTGAATTCTAATGAATACAAGGCCCAGAGCCATCAAATGCTCTTCAGATGACAAGCCATTCAATCCTAAAATCATTTTCATGAATCCCTTTTGAACGTTCTCCAGTTTCAATACATCCTTCCTCAGATAAGGGGCCTAAACCTGCTCACAATATTCCAAGTGAGGCCTCACCAGTGCTTTATAAAGTTTCAACATTACATCCTTGCTTTTACATTCTAGTCCTCTTGAAATGAATAGTAATATTGCATTTGCTTCCTCGCCACAGACTCAACCTGCAAATTAACCTTTAGGGAATCCTGTATAAGTCCCATTGCAACTCAGCTTTTTGTATTTTCTCTCCATTTTGAAAATGGTTAACCCTTTCATTTCTTCTACCAAAGTGCATAACCATACACTTCCTGACACTCTATTCCATCTGCCACTTCTTTGCCTATTCTTCTAATATGTCTAAGTACTTCAGTAGCCTCGCTACTTCCTCAAAACTACCTGCCCCCCAGCTGTTTTCATATTATCTGCAAACTTTGCAACAAAACCAACAATTCCATCATCTAAGTCATTGGATATTATATAAAAAGAATCAGTCCCAACACAGACCCCCGTGGAACACCACTAGTCACTGGCAGCCAATCAAAAAAGGCTCCCTTTATTCCCATTCTTTGCCTCCTGCCAATCAGCCACTGCTTTATCCATGCTAGAATCTTTCCTGTAATACCATGGGCTAATAGCTTGTTAAGCAGCCTCATGTGTGGCACTTTGTCAAAGTAGACAACATCAACCGATTCTCCTTTGTCTATCCTGCTTGTTACTTCTTCAAAGATTCCAACAGATTTATCAGGCAAGATATTCCCTTGAGGAAACCATGCCGACTACGGCCTATTTTGTCATGTGTCTCCAAATACCCTGAGACTTCATCCTTAATAATCAACTCCAACAGCTTCCCACCCACTGAGGTCAGACTAACTGGTGTAAAGTTTTCTTTCTTCTGCCTCTCTCCCTTCTTGAAGAGTGGAGTGACATTTGCAAATTTTCAGTCTTCCGGAACTATTGCAGAATCTGGTGATTCTTAAAAGGTCATTAGTAGCGCCTCTATGATCTCTTCAGCCACCTCTTTCAGAACACTATCTGGTCCAGGTGACTTATCTATTTGTCTTCTCCCAAGTAATGAAAACTTCACACACTTCATGACCCCTGACATCTGGAACTTGCACCATACTGCTAGTGTCTTCCTCAGTGAAGACTGATGCAAAATGCTTCTTCAGTTCATCCGCCATTTCATTGTTCCTCATTACTACCTCTCCAGCATTGTTTTCCAGTGGTCCGATATCCACTCCAGCCTCTCTTTTACACTTTATGTATCTGAAGAAACTTTTGATATCTTCTTTAATATTATTGACTAGCTTACATTCATATTCCATCTTTACTTTCTTAACGACTTTTTTTAAAGTTGCCTTCTGTTGGTTTTTAAAAGCTTCCCAGTCCTTTAACTTCCCACTAAGTTTTGCTCTGTTCTATCCCCTCTCTTAGGGTATTTTGTTGGCTTACACTTCGCTTGTTAGCCACAGTTGTGCTATCTTTTCTTTAGAATACTTCTTCCTCTTTGGGATATATATGCTCTGTGCCTACCCAAGTGCTTCCACAAGTTCCAGCCATTGCTACTCTTCCATCATCTCTGCCAGTGTTCTTTTCCAATCAATTCTCACCAACTCCTCCCTCATGCCTCTAATTCCCTTTACTCCACTGTCATACTGATACATCTGACGTTAGCTTCTTCTCCTCAGATTTCAGGGTGAATTCGATCTTATTATGATCACTTACATTCAGGGTTCTTTTACATTAAGGTCTGTAATCCATTCTGGTTCATTGCACAACACCCAATCCAGAACAGCCTATCCTCTAGTAGGCTCAACCATGAGCTGCTCTAAAAAGCTATTTCGTAGAATTCTAGAAATTCCCCCCTCCTGGCATCTTGCATCAACCTGATTTTCCCAATCTACCTGCAGACTGAAGTCCTCCATGACTATTGTAACATTGCCCTTTTGGCATGCATTTTGTTATCTCCCATTGTAATTTGTAGACCACATCCTTACTACTGCTTGGGGGTACGTATACAACTTCCATTTTGCAATTCCTTAGCTCTGTCCACAAAGATTCAACACCTTCCAACCCTACGTTACCTCCTAATGATTTGATTGTATTTTTTACCATCAGCCTTCCTGCTTGTCCTTTTGATATAATGTGTGGCCTTGGATACTGAGCTCCCAGCTTAAATCTTTCAGCCATGATTCAGTGATGCCTACAACATCATACCTGCCAATCTGCAACTGTGTTACCTTATTATGTATAATGTGCTCACTCAGATACAACACCTTCAAGTCCTGTTTTTTGATTTTTTTCTGCCTTTTACTTTGCAACTCATCCTGTTGACTGCAATCTTTCCCTACCAACCTGTCTCTCCTCACTACACAGTGTCTCTGTTTGTAAACTTCATCTTCAACATTATTATCCGACTTTCCTACGATACTTCTTGCATTGAAATACAGGCAGCAGCATGCTCAACCTTTTGATTCTTAACGTTGAGGTTCTACCAACATCTGCTTCCACAACCTCTCCCCTAACTGTTCTGGCGCTCTGACACTCACCCCCTTGTAACTCTAAACTCCACTGTGCAGTACTAACAGACTTTCCTCTAGGATATTAACCCCCTCCAGTTCAAGTGCAAACTGTCCTTTCTGTACAGATCCCAGCTTCCCTGAAAGAGAACCCAATGATCCAAAATGTTATGCCCTCCCTCCTACACCAACTCCTTAGCCACATCTTAAACTGTATAATCTTCCTAGTTCTGGCCTCACTAGCACTTGGCCTGGGTAGCAATCCTGGAAGTCCTGCTCTTAGCACCTAACTCCCTATGCAGAACTTTATCACTCATCCTAACCATGTCATTTGTACGTACATGGATCACAACTACTGGCTGTTCTCTCACCCACTTAAGAATGCCTAGGACTCGATTTGAGATATCCTGCGACCAGGCACCCACGAGGCAACATAACATCCAGGAATCTCATTCTCATCCACAGAACCTCCTGTCCGTTCTTCTAACTAATGAACCCCCTTCACCACAGCATGCATCTTCTCTTCCCTTCTCTTCTGAGTCACAGAGCCAGACTCAGTGCCAGGGACCCAATCACTGCGACTTTCCTCTGTTAGGTCAACGAAACCCCTTCCCCCCAACAGTATCCAAAATTATATACCTGTTGTTGAGGGGGATTGCCACAGGGGTTCTCTGAACTGGCCTCTTAACCCCTTTCCCCTTCCTGACTGTCACCCAGTTTCCTGTGTTCTGCACCTGGGGTGTAACTACCTCTTTATATGTCCTATCCATCACTCCTTCAGTCTACTGAATGATCTGGAGTTCATCCAGTTCCTGCTGCAACCTTACTGCAGATTGTTAGAAGCTGCTGCTGGATGCACTTCTCGCATCTGTAGTTGTCAGGGACACTGGAGGTCTCCCTGCCTTCCCACATCCTGCAAGAGGAGCATTCCACTATCCTGTCTGGCATCCCCACTGTCCTGGCTGAGCAAATTTAAAGAACAGCAGGAAAAAAAAACTTTCCTTTCCTTTCCTTTGCTTTCTCTGAGTAAAGCTTCTATTTGATGAAGGTTCGATAAGCTAAAGCCTAGGGATCACCACTGTATGACAACTCCGATGATGACCTCTGCACTGCCCCTGCCTTCCTTTACTTTGAACTAACTGATCAATCCCAAATGCCAATTAATCACTAGTCAAAGCTCTTTTTCGCTGCTGCCTTTTTAGTCCTTGGACAGTGGATTTAAGTGAAGTCCCCTCATCTCCAAACTTCTGATGTCCAGATTGGTTGCTGGTCAAAGCTCTTTGACAAGTGAGTTGCTCGCTCGATAGTGATAAAGCTGAAGTTACTGAGCACTGTTGAGTTGTCTCCTGCACTTGTGGTGAACCGTTGGATGGTGTGCGGTCCGAGTGATTATCTTGGACGTTTTTACTGTGTTTGCATAATCCTGTTGGGCACTGGTAACGTAGAATACTGCAAATTTGGTTCACTGGTTCTTTGGTGAGACCAATGATGAAGGAGCTGCACTGCCTCAATTATGGTGTAGACTACGATTATGTTGTGAGGTCACCTGTTGCAGACAACCGGGAGGCGATGCCAAGGTGGTGTGGGACTGCCTCTGTGGGATGTGTTGCGATCCGTACTGGGTAGGTTCTGGCCTCTCCTGTTGGTGCTGCCCTCTGGTGTTTGCTCAGTGGAAGAACAAGCTGGACCAGGACAACTTCCCATCAATCAGGGACTTTGGCTACATGATTATTTTTTTCCTCTTTGTGACTGTATGCTTTATCTGAAATCATAACCATATGTGCTATTTGAGCTGTGTGCTATGTGCTATGTGCAGCGTGCTGGGTGCTGCCAGTAATGTGTTTTGCATCTTGGCCCTGGAAGAATGCTGTTTTGTTTGATAATATTCACGTACATTTGAATGATAATTAAACTTGAATTTGATACTCTAATTCATTTCAATGAAGATTCTCAATATACAGCAGGCATGGGGAGAGATTTCCAAAGATTCATCATCCTCTGGGCGAAGAAACTTCTCTCATCTCTGCCCTGAAGGGCTGAGACCGCAGCCAATGCTTTTGACTCAGCCCCTGGAACAATCAATGGCCCACACCACCCTGTCGAGCTGTTGAAGAAATTTGTAGTGTACATATGAGATCACCTCTCCTTCCAAATTCAGGTTCGCCTTTCCTCAGAGAACAAACCCAGAATCAATTTGTTTTGACTGTGCCACACTTTCTCCTTCAGGAACTGTTCAAACTTTATATGAGAAGATTTCTGTTAAAGTCAGCCTCTTACTGTAAAATTCTGATAGTCCAGCGCTCTTAGAACTTCGGTGGTGGAGGCTGGCAGACTTCTACTATGAGCACCCAAACACACTTCTAATTCATTTAATTTTTCTGGATAGTAAGTGGTATTACAACAAACTTTCCAGTGAAGTAGGTAAGGCCACAGAGAGCTGAAGAATTTAGGCTTTAGAGAGTAGAGAGGGAGTGTGGCTGCTAACATCTGGTGGGCCACACGTCAATTCATCTGATTAGTCTGACAGTAAATGATCTGTTTTAGAGTCACACATGCAAATTGCTGGAGGAACTCAGCAGGTCCATAAGACATAGCAGCAGAATTAGGCCATCTGGCCCATTGAGTTTGCTCCACCATTCAATCATGGCTGATCATTTTTTCTATCTCCTCCTCAACCCCAGTTCCCGGTCTTCTCCCCGTAACCTTTGATGCCATGTCCAATCAAGAACCTGCCAATCTTTGCCTTATTTACACCCCATGACCTGGCCTCCACAGCTGCATGTGGCAACAAATTCACCACCCTCTGGCTAAATAAATTTCTCTGCATCTCTACTTTGAAAGGGTGCCCCCCTATCCTGAGGTTGTGCCCTCTTGTCCTAGACTCTCCCACCATGGGAAACATCCTTTCCACATCTACTCTATCTAGGCCTTTCAACATTCAAAGGTTTCAATGAACTTCCCCCTCATCCTTCTGAATTCCAGCGAGTACAGACCCAGAGCCATCAAACGTTCCTCGTATGATAACCCCTTCATTCCTGGAATCACCCTTGTGAACCTCCTCTGTACCCTCTCCAATGCCAGCACATCTTTTCTGAGATGAGGGGCCCAAAACTGTTCACATACCAGTGCCTTATAAAACCTCAGCATCACATCCTTGCTCAGGCAGCATCTATGGAGAGGAATAAAGAGCTAATCTTTCGGGCCAAGACATTTCATCTGGACTAGAAAGAGAGAGGCAAGAAGCCAGAATAAGGTGAGGGGAGGAGAAGGAGTACAAGTTAGAAGGTGATAGATGAAGCCATGTGAGGAGGAAGGTGGGTGGGTGGGGGATGGAGGGGGGTTTGAAGTTAGAAGCTGGCAGGTGATAGGTAGTAAAGGGCTGAAGAAGAAGGAATCCAATAGGAGAGGAGAGCGGGCCATGGGAGAAAGGGAAGGAGGAGGGGCACCAGAGGGAGGTGATAGGTAGGTAAGGAGAAGAGAAGTGAGGGGGGAGCCAGAACATGAATGGAAGAGAGAAGGGATGGGAGAGGGAGAAATTACCAGACATTAGAGAAACTGATGTTCATTCCGTCAGGTTGGAAGCTCTCCAGCTGGAATATGAGGTGTTGCTCCTCCAACTTGAGAGTGGTCTCAACTTGGCAGCAGAGGTCATGGCGCAACATGTCGGAATGGGAATGGAGAATAGACTTTAAATGGTTGGTCACCAGCAAATCAGCAAAGGTACCCAACAAAGTGGTTCTCCAATCTACGTCAGGTATAACTGATGCACAGGAGGTTGTACCGGGAGGACTATAGACACCAGATGCCTCCGACGGACTTGCAGGTGAAGTGTACCTCAACTGGAAGGACTGTTTGAGTCCCTGAATGGTGGTGAGGGAGGAGGAATGTTCCCTTTCCAACATGTTGGTCACTCTGCAGAATCTCGTGTTTGGAACGATCTGTTTTACTGTCTAATGTGCCTAGGTGATTTACAACACCTAACAAGGCAATTAAATGCAGCACAACACAAGGGGCCTGGATCGCTCCTGTAAAAGGGCCTCTCAGCAGTCGAACTATCTCCTAGTAGAACAGGCTTCATGCAACTAATCAGAGAAAATGTTTTTACAACTGTTTGGGCCACCACACAGTGTTTGCAGCTTTGTTTTTTGGAAACAAAGTATGTTTACCCCTCAAAAGATTTTTTAAAAATGATTTTAACTGCTTGCTGTTTCCATCATTGTCATAAAAGAAATTAGTGCTTTCAAATTTACAGTGTATTAACCTGAAGTGTTAACCCTTTCTCTCTGTAGTGGTGCTGTCTGACCCACTGAGTGTTTGTCCTGAACCAGAAACATGCCCTGTTTCTCTCTGCCCAGATGCTGCCTGACCTGCTGAGTGTTTCAGTCACTTACAGGTTTCCAGCACCAGCAGTATCCCCCCCACCTCCACTCCCTGATTCTTAGGATAATGAAAATAACAGTTAGGACATATTGACTGAGCTAACACAGCACAGGGTTTTATGGCAGGGAATAAAGATTATAAAAGTCAAGGTCCGATGCAGAATCAGCAATCTGAGTAATATCAGATTGAAGTAAAAGAGAGGCCATTGAAAGAAATTGCAAATCATTTACCATCTGTCAGTCCCATCTCAGTGTCACTCCCTCCTATTCCTACAACCGTCTCAATTACAAGTATTAACCTATTTACTCTTTGTAACCTTCCACTAATTCTGCTTCCTCCCACCTCCTCGGGAAAACAGACACCAGGTCACAAAGCATTGCACGAAAACACATCAGCCACACTTCCCTTCTGGTCGTCACAGGGGTTTTTGTCAGTTAATGAAGATCAAAATAACTATGGAGGCTGGAATCCTGAAATGTAAACAGAAAGATACAGGCTGTTCCTGGGTAATGAACAGTCTCTGTTTATGCCAAGCTGATCTTGTCCAAGTCAGAAATTACACAAAGATCACTCGCTATGGTAACAAAGCTCCACAGTGTTGTAATGACAGCACAGCACTGAAAGTCATAAGACTGATAAGCAGTTACAAAAAGGCAACAGAAGAGAGAAAGGAAGAGTGGCCGGGGGGTGGGGGGGGAAGAGGTGGGGGAGAGGGGAAGAAACAGTTCTGCCGTGTGTAGGAATGTACTTATGCACACATGTCAGAATTTTGAATTTAATATTACAGAGTTTGCTCATAAGTAGAGGGTGTCCATAAGTCGGGTTTTCATAATCTGGCGTCTGCCTGCAGTGGAAAAATCTGCAGTGCTTTCTTTAATTTCCCAACCCACTCCGACATCTCTGTCAGTGACCTCCTGAATTGTTAAACTGAGGCACAACATAGACTTAATGAGCAACGTCTCATCTACCGACAGAATATCTTGACTCAATGTCCAGTTCTCCAACTTGAGATAATTCCTTCTTTCTTCCCGTCAGTATCAGGAGCGGCCACTGTACCTCTTGTACTTTCATTTCTATATTCTGAGCTGTGGGCATGTCCACTAGACCAGAATAGACAACATCATACAGACATCAGATATCCCACTAGACCAGACGAGACAACATTACACAGACATCAGATGTCCTACTAGACCGGAATAGACAACATCATACAGACATCAGATATCCCACTGGACCAGGTCACACAACATCATACAAACATCAGATGTCCCACTAGACCAGATCACACAACATGAGACAGGCACCAGGAGTCCCACCAGATCACACCACACAGTATGACACAGACATTATAATGCATCTTACAGATAAAGATTAACTACACCCCAACACCCACATTACTTCCCCCGTCAGACAGATTGCCTTTGGTCCACCCATCGTCCTCCTCCACCTTTGCTTCTACCTGGACTAACCTGTTTTTCCTTTCTCTGTTCTGGTGTCAGACCTGAAATGCTGACAGTTTCTCTCTCAACAAAACAGTCTCTCTCTCTCAGCTGCTGAGCATTCTGTTTACATACCATTAGTTTGTCATTCGGTTACCAAACCATCTGTTGGTGAAAACCTTTTGACCCCAATCTCACTTTTAAATACTTCATAAATTTGAAAGCTTCCATTAAATCTCACAATAGCTATCTCTGCCATGATTTTGAAAGCGATTTTCCCAGCCATAGAGGGAGATGGACCAAGCACAGGCAAGTAGGATGAGTTGAGATAGGCATCTTGGTTGGCACAGACCAGTTGGGCTGACAACCTGTTTCTGTGCTGCAAGACTCTGTGAATCATAGCAAGCTGATGAAGTTCATTTCATTGGAGGGACAGGGACAAGTCCAGCATGTAGTGGCCATGAGCAGGTGCTGTGATAAGGAGTTCCAGTTGCAAGCAAGGCTGAGCAAAGACTAACCATGTTCTTCTCAAGTGTCGGCCCATCCCTTACCAGAGGTGTGTGGGCCCAGGAGTGGAACATGTGTACCATTCTAAAGGTCAACTCTGTGCAATAGTCCCCATTAGCTTTAATTCAGAATTACAGAGTCCCGTGTCGTTGGAGCTCTCTTCCTCAAAAGGGTGGTGGAACATATAACAGTAGAGTGCTGGAACAGGCCCACTGGCCCACGATGTCTGCTCCTAATATGATGCTAAATTAAAATAAAGGAACTGATTGTGGACTTCAGGAAGAGGAAGATGAGGGAATACACACCAGCCTCTATTGAGGGGACTGTGGTGGAAAGGGCAAGTAGTTTCAAATTCCTGGGTGTCAACATCTCTACAGATCAATCCTGGGCCTAACGGACTGATGCAGTTACAAAGGCAGCTTGCCAGCGGCTATACTTCACCAGGTGTTTGAGCAGATTTGGTACATCACCCAAGACTCCAGCCAATTTGTACAGACGTACCGTGGAGAGCATTCTAACTGGTTGCATCACTATCTGGTATGGTGGGACCACTGCATGGGATGGGAAATACCTACAGAGGGTTGTAAACTCAGGCAGATCCATCATGGGCACCAACCTCCCCATCACCTTCAAAAGGTTATGCCTCAAAAAGATGGCACCCATTGTTAAGGACACCTACCGCCCAGGACATGCCCTGTTCTCACTGAGCAGACACAGGAGCCCGAAGACACATACTCAATGTTTCGTGTACAGCTTCTTCCCCTTTGCCATCAGATTTCTGATTGGCCCATGAACCATCATCTAATCTTTGCTCTCTTTTTGCACTACCCGTATAATTTGACTTTTTCTGTTTCAGTATTATTATTAATTTCCACATAGAAGAATACAGAGTACATGAAGATACATATTATGAATCAAAAAAAAGATAGAATAGTACCGAATACATTATATTTAAGTCACACTTACAATCGCAGTACCCCATATTGATGATCAAACACGTAAAGTAAATTAAGCTGTAATACTGAAACAGGATAGTTTATTATAGAGAAAATCTAAACTCCCTACCAAGATCAAAGCTGTTTGGTAAAGAAAGAAAGACGGAAAAAAAATCCTTAACAGATAGTGATTTGTGTTATTAGCCAACATCTGTACTTTAACACCAATCAAAGATTTTGAAAATAGTTCAAAAATGGTCCCCACAATATTTGAAAGTCTTGGTTAGAATCAGAAATCGAACAATGGATCTTCTGTAAATTTAAGCATGACATAACATCGCGTAACCATTGAACGCAAGTAGGCAGAGCAACATCCTTCCATTTAAGCAACACTGTCCTCCTAGCTATAAGATAAATAAAAGCCAAACTATGCAAATCGGATGTCCCCAAAGTTATGTCTTTTTCTCCAACAATACCAAACAAGGTAGTCAAAGGGTTAGGCTTAAAATTTACTTTAAAAAGTACAGAAAAAGTTTGAAATACTTCTTTCCAGTATTTTTCAAGACTCGGACATGTCTAAAACATATGAATTAGTGAAGCCTCTCCATTGTTACATCTAACACAATAAGGAGATATATCCGGATAAAAACGAGATAGCTTGTCTTTGGACATGTGGGACCTATGGACCACTTTAAGTTGTAGGAGGGAGTGGCGAGCACGTAATGATGAAGTGTTAACTAATTTAAAAGTTTCATTCCAAATCTCCTCAGAAATTGAAATCTGTAAATCTTGTTCCCAGGCATTTTTAATTTTGTCTAAAGCCTCTCTCAGTCCCAACAACATGCCATAAATATTGGATATTGAACCATCATGAAAAGTTTTCAAATTAGAAATTACATCTAGTAAGTTCTTATCAGGACTCATAGGAAATGTATGTAATTGAGATAGCAGAAAGTCTCTAATTTGTAGATATTTTAAATATATTTTTCATATTTCTTATTAAAATTTATAGTACACATTATGTATTACACTGCTGCTACAAAACAACAGATGTCAAGACATAATTGGGTATATTTAAGGAGGAGGTCGATTAGTAAGAGTGTCTAAGGTTCCAGGGAGAAGGCTGGAAAATGGGGTGAGAAGTATAATAAATCAACCATGATGGAATTGGAGAGCAGACTTGATGGACCAAATGGCCTAATTCTGCTCCTATGCCTTATGGTCTCATAAACTCAGCGGTCACTTCATTATGTAAAATTGTACACCTCTTGTTAATGCAAATTTCTAATCAGCCAATTATGTGGCAGCAATTCCATGCATTAAAGCATGCAGACATGATCAAGAGGTTCGGTTGTTGTTCAGACCATATATCAGAATGGGGAAGAAACGTGACCTATGTGACTTTGACCGTGGAATGATTGTTGGTGCTAGATGGGGTGGTTTGAGTATCTCAGAAACTGTTGATTTCCCGGGCACTTTCATGCACCACAGTCTCTCTAGAGTTTACGGGGAATGGTATGAAAAGCAATAAACACCCAATAAGCGCCACTTCAATGGTTGAAAATGTCTTGTTAATGAGAGAGGTCAGAAGAGAATGGCCAGACTGGTTCCAGCTGACAGGAAGGTGGCAGTAACTCAAATAACCACGTGTTACAACAGCGGTGTGCAGAAGAACATCTCTGAACGTACAACACGTCAAACCTTGAAGTGAACAGGCAATCAGCATCAGAAGACCACAAACATACACTCAGTGGCCGCTTTATTAGGTACGAGATGCACCTAATAAAGTCACCACAGTGTATGTTAATGACTTTGATTCTAATCTATACTCCTCTACTCACTGCATACTCATATGCCAACTTAACAGCCTCAAACACCTCTTTCTATACGCAGAACCTAGAACAGAGCAGCGCAGGAACAGGCCCTGCTCCAAACGTGATGCTGAAATAAAATAATGTGTGCACATGATCCATACCTCTCCACTCCCTGCATATACATGTGTCTAACAGCCTCTTAAGCACCTCCATCACATTTGCTTCTTCCACCATTACTCCTGATAGCCTGGTCCAGACACCCACCACACTCTGCATAACTTGCCCCACACATTGCCTTTGAAACTTCCCTCCTCTCACATTAAATCAATGCCCTGTAGTACTTGGCATTTCTATCCTGGGTAAAAGACACTGACTAAACTTTTGTTAAGTCTCCTCTCAGTGTCTGCCGCTCTGGAGAAAACCGCTGGCGTTTCTCCAAGCTCTTCTTATTGCTCCAACCCACTAAACCAGGCATCATCCTGGTAAACTTCTGCACACTTCTAAAAACACCACACCTTTCCTGAATTGGGGAAAACAAAGGTTACTGTCAGATCAGCTGTTGTCTCATCAAGTGGGGAAATGAGGGACCCAGGGGCCAGTTGCTCCCAAAGCAGACAGACGTGCATAAAGCATTCTTCTAGGGTGCATCACATCCTGGTATGGAAGTTGTCCTGTCCAAAACTGAAAGAAGCTGCAGAAGATCGCGAACACGGCGCAGCACATCATACAAACCAACCTTCCGTCCTTGCACTCACTTTACACCGCACGCTGTCAGAGCAGTGCTGCCAGGATAATCAAGGACATGACCCACCCAGCCAACACACTTTTCACTCTTCTTCCCTCTGGGAGAAGGCTGAGGAGCTTGAAGACTCATATGGCCAGATTTGGGAACAGCTTCTTTCCAACTGTGATAAGACTGCTGAACGGATCCTGACCCGGATCTGGGCCATACCCTCCAAATATCCGGGCCTACCTCTTGGTTTTTTTGCACTTTTCATTTTTCTATTTACTATTTATGATTTATAATTTAAATTTTTAATATTTACTATCGATTTGTAATCCAGGGAGCGGGAAGCGCAGAATCAAATATCGTTGTGATGATTGTACGTTCTAGTATCAATTGTTTGGCGACAATAAAGTATAAAGTAAAGATGATAGGGGGTATATACAGAGTGGACAGCCATCATCTTTTACCCCAAGGTGGCAACGGCTAATACAAGAGGGCATCATTTTAGGGTGATTGGAGGGAAGTATAGGTGGGATGTCAGAAGTAGTTTTCACACACAAAGAGCTGCAAGTGCAAGGAACACACTGCCGGGGTGGTGCTAGAGGGAGATACATTAGGAACATTTGGTAGATTCTTAGATAGGCACATGAATGAAAGATAAATGAAAGGGCCATGTTGATGGAAAGGATTTCATTGTTCTTAGTGGTAATTACAAGGTTGGCACATCACTGAGGCCTTAAAGGATTGTACTGTACTTTACTATTCAATGCTCTAATACACAAGAAAGCCCTTCAGCCCATCATGCCCAAGATTACCTGTTAATATGAGATTATAGGTGTTCATATGCACTTCTGAAATTCTAAGTAGTACATTTTGTTTTTAATCTTATAATTTTAAAGAAATTATTTATATTTATTTTTACTGTTTTAAAATGATTATTAAGGCATTTTAAAAAATAATTCAAAGGTTGAGTCAGCAGTGGGGCTGTCCAGGGATAGGATCTTTGGAGACTCAGCAGAGATCCATTTGATACCAGGGATCGGTTAACTCTGCAGCAACTATGGCAGCATTGTTCAAGGTAGCTCCGCCCCGAAGGACCACAGGAGATGCAATTGTGGTAACTATGAGTTTAAATTTAGTTATTCAGTTTCACGTTCCAAGGTGCAAATGCCACCAATAATTTGCCCTGGTCCAACCACGTAGACACTACGGTGAAGAAAGCACATCAGCAACTCTACACCCTCAGAAGATGAGGAAAATTCAGCAAGTCCTAAATGACCCTCACCACCTTTTCCAGGAGCACCTCAGAAAGCATCAATTCCAGGTGCATCATGGCTTTGCATGGCACCTCCTCTGCCCAGGACTGCAAGAAAGTGCAGAGACTTGTGAACACAGCTCAGAGCATCATGAAAACCCAACTCCTCTCAAGTGATGCTGTCCACCTCGGGAAAGGAGACAGCACTATTGAGGATCCCTCTAACTCAGGACATTCTCTCTTCTCCCCTCTTCCATGAGGCTGAAGATACTAAAGCTTGAGAATATGTACCATCTGGCTCAAGGGTGGCTTCTACTCTTCTGCAAATAGATTTCTTATTTACTGAAAGTGAAACTCTTGGTTTCCCAAGTCGTGGCCCTTGCACCAAAATGTCCACCTGCTCTGCACTCCTCTGTAACTGTAATGCTCATCCTGCACTCTGTTCTCTGTTTATGACCTTGCTGCATTATGTTTGGAGTGATTTGGCTAGACGGCATGCACACTAAAACTTTTTACTGTATCTCGGTACATGTGACAAAAAAAACTCAAGTATTTAATTGAAGCAATTCTCCAAAAATACTTGGATTGAATTTATTTCCCAGATATTAAGTGGGAGGAGATGCAGTTGGAGAATTTCCCTCATACCCCAGGGGTTGAGGACGTGGGTGTCAGAGAAGTTGTACTTTGCAACACAGTGCCAGACATCCTGCATGTCACTCACCACAGAAGCCCAGCCCCTGATTGGCTCTTGTGGTTAGTCCTGGTAAATCTTTTGGGCACCATCAAACCCCAGGACATTAGACAACGGTAGACTTGCTTTCAATGTTGTCAGGGTTACAAAGCAGCACGGATCTCAGCAACACCAATGAAATAAATAACCAGTTCATATTTTGGGTTACAAGATATTAATATTATGGGGGGGCGGAGGTCTAAAGGCCTCTTCCTAGCAGAGGGGTCTTTGATGTCAACTCCAGTGACGTCAGTGCCATGGTATCCGTCAGGATGCACCTTGAGGTGTATACAATTCCTCCAGCACTACACCTGGGGACCACGGAACCCAACACCTTCCAACCCTGGCACAGGAATGCCATATAGTTGGGGCACTGTGCACTATTCTGAAGGGGAGATTCTAAGGCAGTAGGGAGGACATTTGACGGAGCTTCCTCAGAAAACTACTAGGTAGGAGGGACAGCAGCCCAAGGTCCCACACCAACAGCTTCAGGAGCAGTTATTGCTCTACCATCATCAGGCTCCTGAACCAGCCTGGATAACTTCATTCACCTCAATTCTGAAGTGATTCCACAACCTATAAACTAACTTTCAACTCATGTTCTCGGTATCTCTTATCTTATTTGCACAATTTGTCTTCTATTGCACAGTGGTTGTTTCTCAGTCCTTATTTATGTATAGTTTTTCATAAATTCTATTGCATTGCTTTATGATCTTGTAAGTACCTGTACATTCTCATCACCCTCTGAGTGAAGCGATTTCCCATGATGTTCGCCTTAATCACTTCACTTTTCATCCTTAACCCACACACTCTAGTTTGTAGCCTCACCCAACCCCAGTGGAAAAAGCCTGCTTGCAATTACCCTATCTATACCCCTTTTAATTCTGCATACCTCTATCAAATCTCTTCTAAATCTTCTATGTTTCAAGGAATGAAGTCCTAACTTATTCAATCTTTCCATATCACTCAAGTCCCAACAACATCCTTGTAAATTTTCTGTGCACTCATTCAACCTTACTTACATCTTTCCTATAGGTCGGTGCCCAAAACTGCACACAATACTAGGGCAATACTGCCTTACCGAAGGGTTTCGGCCAGAAATGTCGACTACTTTTTCCCATAGATGCCACCTGGCCTGCTGAGTTCCTCCAGCATTTTGTGTGTGTTGCTCGGATTTCCAGCATCTGTAGATTTTCTCGTTTGTGACACAATACTCCAACTTACTAACATCCTATAAAATTTCAATACAACCCAAAGCCGGTATTCAATACATTGATTTATGAAAGCTAAGGCGCCAAAGCTTTCTTTATAATCCCATCTATCTGTGATGCCACTTCCAAGGAATTATAGATTTGTATTCCCAGATCCCGGTTCTACTGTACCCTTCAGTGTCCTATCGCTCACCGTGTAAGACCTACCCTGCCAATACTCCCAAAGTGCCACACTTTACATCTGTCTGCATTAAATTCTATCCGCCATTTTTCAGCCCATTTTTCCAGCTGGTCCCACTCAAGCTTTGATAGCCTCCCTCGCTATCCTACAACACTAATCTTGGTGTCATTCGCAAATTTGCTGATCCAGTTAACCACATTATCATCTAGATCATTGATGTAGATGACACACAACAAAGAACTCAATACTAATCCCTGTGGCACACTAATAGTCACAAGCCTCCAGTCAGGGAAGCAACCATCTTCCACCACTCTCTGGCTTCTCCTGCAGAGACAACATCTAATCTACTTCATCTTGATTGCCAAGCAACTGAAGCTCTTGACCAACCTCCCATGCAGTACCCTATCAAAGGCCTTGTAGAAGTCTACATAGACAACATCCACTGCCTTGCCTTCATCAATTTTCGTGGTTATGCCCTCAAAAAACTACAAGATTGGTTAGACATGATTTGCCATGCATAATCAGTCCCTGTCTATCCAAATACTCATATATCTAGTCCCTTAGAATACTTTCCAATAATTTTCTTACTACTTACTACAAGGATGTTGCCTGGATTGGGGAGTATGCCTTATGAAAGTTGAGTGAACTCAGCCTTTTCTCCTTGGAGTGACAGAGGACAAGAGGTGACCTGATAAAGATTTATAAGATGATGAGAGGCATTGATTGTGTGGATATTCAGAGGCTTTTTCCCAGGACTGAAATGGCTGCCACAAGAGGGCACAGGTTTAAGGTGCTGGGGAGTAGGTACGGAGGAGATGTCAGAGGTGAGTTTTTTACGCAGAGAGTGGTGAGTGTGTGGAATGGGCTGCCGGTTATGGTGGTGGAAGCAGATACGATAGGGTCTTTTAAGAGACTCCTGGATAGATAGATGGAGCTTAGAAAAATAGAGGGCTATGGGTAACCCTAGTAATTTCTAAGGTAGGGACATGTTCGGCACAACTTTGTGGACCGAAAGGCCTGTATTGCGCTGTAGGTTTTCTATGTTTCTACTTATGTCAGGCTCACCAGCCTGTAATTACAGCAGAATAACATTAGCTTTCCTCCAAACCTTTAGAACTTACCAAGCACACCTTTGGTAGAAAACAACCTATCCCAATCGACACTTGCCAGATCATTTCTGATACCATAAAGATTAGCCATTATCCAATTTAGAATCTCAACCCGAGGACCAGACCTATCCTTACATAATTGCCTTTTAACTGATGGCATTATGATTGCTAGATGCAGAATGTTCCCCTACACAAACCTCTGACGTCTGCCCTGTCTTATTCCCCAATAGGAGCTCTAGTGGGGACTTCTATGTGCTAATTAAGGAAATTTTCCTAAACACATTTCATAAACTCAGTTGATCAATCCCCTAGTAATTTTCAATAACCTTCTTCCCTCTCAACAATACTACCTACTTTAGACTTGTCTTCATCATTGAAGCACTCGCTCCCTCACTTTCTGAAACCTTTCACCAACTTATTGCTTCAAACAGACATCTCGCCGTTCAGACCAAAAGGAAATTGAAATTCTGTACTGCCTGATCTCAGTTCCATATCCCAGGGGTTCCTCTGTGCGTCTGCACTGTAAATTCTGCAAAGTAAGATAACAGTGCACAGAACTGAACAGGGTGCTCCAGGAGCAAGAATGAGACTCTGTTTTAACTGAAGCCCCAATTCCTTCTTCTTGAAGTCAAAAGAGGCAGCACGGTAGCATTATGCCACTACTCATCAGTGTTTGATTCCCGCCGCTGTCTGGAAGAAGTTTATACATTCCTCCCGTGACTGCGTGGGATTCCTCTGGGTGCTCCAGTTTCGTCTCACGTTCCAATGACGTGGAGGTCAGGAGGTTATTTGGTCAGATTGGTGTACTTGGGTGGCATGGGCTCATTGGGCTGGAAGAGCCTGTTATCACACTGCATCTCACACCATAAATAAAGGAATCTGCTGGAATATTAGATCCTGTAATGGAACATGCCACCGCCTTCCCCTTCCCCACTCTCCTACCTGTGTCTGAAAACACTGGCAATCATAGTGCTGCTGAAAAGCCACTGGGGGGTGATCATCCTGCCAACAGCTCACCAGCTGGAGCTTTATGCATCACTCCCTTGTCCCCCTCGCTGGCAGTAGGAGAGGGGCAGAGGTGGGCTGGGGAGGGGGTTGGAGGGCACAATACACTGGGGAGCCGGTGAGCCGCGCACTGGAGAGGTGCAGGTTTGAACGGGGCTGGAAGATGGGCAGACGGAGGGTGGGGGCAGGAGTTAGCAATTGAGAGGCTGGTGGTGGGGCAGGAAGCTAATGTGGAGAAGTGACACAGAGATGGTGAAGAGGACAGACGAGCCCATGAGAAGCAGCGGGGAGGTTGAAGCGAGAAGGTGGTTCTAGACAGAGAATGGAAACAAGACTTTCGGGCCAATTAGCCTGTGCTGACTATCAAGCACCCAGTGGCACTGATCTCATTTTATTTACCCCACACTCCCATCAACTTCTCCCCAGATTTGAGACACAATTTACAACCAACTGTTAACCCTGCCCACCCACATGTCACTGGGGTAGGAGAAGAAACCAAAGCACCCAGGGGAAACCCACGGAACCACGGAGAGAGAGTACAGACTCCAGAGACAGACAGTGCCAGAGGTGGGGTGTGAACCCTGGTCTCCAGAGCTGAGAGGCAGCGGCCCTACCGTGCTACAGGGGACAGCCACAGGAGGATAAAGCACAGAAAATATGGCAATCCGCGGACTGAGGTGTGGGAGAGGGAGTGGGCAAGGAAGGGGGTCACAACACCAAGAGATGGGAGAAATCGGGATCACTCAGAGACACTGGAAGGGCAGGGGGCAGAGACGGTCGGGAGAGGAGGAGCAAAGGACAGTGGGCAGCGATTCTCACAACACCTCTTGGCTGCTGTTCCTGAGAATTTCAACCTTAGCTGTGAATCTGCGCCTAAGCCGAGTGACAGGGTAAATCCTGGGGGCTTGTTTTTAAAGTCATGCTCCAAACTTCTGAGCTGAGACAACAAATGACAAACCTTGGTAAGTTGACTTTATCGATTTCCTTAGTAGCTGTGCGTTAAATATTAACGTGGGTCACTCAGAGGCGAGGGGTTTCAGCTTGGGATTAGAGGTAGAGTGAAGGAAAAGATCCAGGGCTGACTCATTATGGTCACATCTTCTGCGATACAGTGGAAAAACTTCATTTTGCATGCCATCCATACAGATCACTTCACTGCATTGGCGTAGTAACAGAAAGCAGAACAAAGTGTTATAGTTACAAAGTGCAGTGCAAGCAGACAATAAGGTGCAACGGCCATACTGAGGAGAACTGAGAGACCATTTTATCATACTAGGAGAGACCATTTTATCATACTAGGAGAGACCATTGTAACATACTAGGAGAGACCATCGTATCATACTGAGGAGAGACTATTTTATCATACTAGGAGAGACCATTTTATCATACTAGGAGAGACCATTTTATCATACTAGGAGAGACCATTTTATCATACTAGGAGAGACCATTTTATCATACTAGGAGAGACCATTTTATCATACTAGGAGAGACCATTTTATCATACCAGGAGAGACCATCGTATCATACTAGGAGAGACCATTTTATCATACTAGGAGAGACCATCGTATCATACTAGGAGAGACCATCGTATCATACTGAGGAGAGACTATTTTATCATACTAGGAGAGACTATTTTATCATACTAGGAGAGACCATTGTAACATACTAGGAGAGACCATTGTAACATACTAGGAGAGACCATCGTATCATACTGAGGAGAGACTATTTTATCATACTAGGAGAGACCATTTTATCATACTAGGAGAGACTATTTTATCATACTAGGAGAGACTATTTTATCATACTAGGAGAGACCATTGTATCATACTAGGAGAGACCATTGTATCATACTAGGGGTCCACTGCAGACTAGAAGCAGTCCTTGAGTTTCAGGCTTTTGTATCTTCTGCCTGATTTGTGGGGGGGGGGGGGCAGGGTGAGAAGGGAGAATGTCTGGGGTGGGTGGGGTCTATGATTATGCTGGTTTCTTTAACAAGGCAGCAAGTACAGACAGAGTCCATGGAAATGGTGGGGTGGGGGGTTGCTGTTTTCCATGATGTGTTGACATTTGTCCACAACTCTTGCAGCCTGGGTCAGAGAGCTGTCATACCAGGCAGTGATGGTATGCCAGCTGGCTCTGCCTGAGAGTGCAAAAACTACAGGAACCGTTGTAAAACAGAACTGCTATCTGTACACAGCAGGATCCAACACAGCAATCTCCAACCACCAAGTAATTGCTTTATAGTGATGGAAGGTGGTTCAAATTTGGCCTGGACACTGGGAATAATTCACACAATCCTTGACCTCTGAGTGGATAGTCTTGGATTCCAGCTTCTATCTCATCTAACAGTGCAACTTCCTCTCAGAACTTCTCCTCGTCAAGGTTAAAATCTCCCCAGCAAGATCAGAACCCACAACACTCTGATTCAACAGAGAGACCAAAAGCAACCAAACCAACTCTGATCCGCCAATCCATACAGGGGGCTGCCCTCCACACGAGTACATTGTAACTCCCCGTTACAGCAGTTCAGCTCATGCAAATTCACCCTTACAGAATTCACAAATCGTCACCAAAGGAATTTGAGTTGCAGAGTAAGTATTTGCACTTGGGAAATTTAGGTGAGAAAAAAAAATGAAAATTGCTACGCAAGTGGATAAAGCGGTAAAGAAAGCATATGGCATGCTTCTCTCGAATGTGCTTGAATGGTACTTGAAGTATAAGAGTAAAAAAAAATCGTATTACAAATGTATAAAACTTCAGTCTGACCACACTTGAGAGTATTGTGTACAGTTCTGGTCACACCATTATAGGAAGGATGTGGAGATTGTGGAGAGGATGCATAAGAGATTTACCAGGAAGCTGAGTGGATTAGAGGGTACAGCAATAATGAGATGTTGGACATTCTTGGGTTGTTCTCTCTAGCGTGTCAAAGGGTGAGGGGTGACGCAATAGAGGATTTTTCAAAACTGCTGAGAGGCATGGGTAGGTTAAACAGTCAGAATGTTTTCCCCTGTGTAGAATGGGAACACTTCGATGCTGCATAGAATATCGAACACTGGAGGACATCAGAATTAGAATCTGAATCAGGTTTGGTATCATGTTGTAAAATTCGTTGTTTTGTGGCAGCAGTACAGCGCAAGACATAAAAGACGGAAGTTATAATGAGACATACCAAAAAATAAATAGTGCGAGAATAGAGATGTGAGGGGCAAGTTTTTGTTTTACACAGAGCGGTAGGTGGCTGGAAGACAGTTTGGTGGAGCTTTTAGATAAGATATGAATTTGAGGAGAGTGGAGGGATATGGATGATACACAGGAGGACACTGGCATCATGATCGGCAGCACATTGTGGGCCAAATGGCCTGCTAGTTCTGTGCTGTTCTACGTTTGATGCTCCGTGCTTAAAATTTGAAAGAAACAACAAAATTTTGTCAGTTTTCCTCAAACATTTGTGTTGTGGGAGAATGTGATATGTACACCTTTCTGGGGAAGGCAGGGCTGTACTATAGCAAGGACGTGTCTGCAATTTTTCTGAGTTTTTACTTTTATTTTTATCATTTTCCACTGAGTTCTTCCTTGTTTCTCCCTCACTGACATAAAATTCCAGTGTCAGCAGAGATCTCCAAGGGACGCACATCTTCTTGGAAGGCTGACCACTGATTAACATTTTCAGTGAGAATTGTGGACTTCATGCCATCCAGGTGGGGAAGGGCAATTGGCAGCTTGCCAGCTTTTATTTCGCCCCTTCTCCCTCACCCCTCTGTACTTGCTATTTCTCAAGACTTTCAGTCCAGACAAAGGGTCTCAACCCAAAACATTCACTGCCCATTTCCCTCCACATTTGATGCTCGACTGTCTGAGTTCCTTCAGCTGTTTTCTGCTGCAGATTCCAGCATCTGTGCTCTCTTGTGTCAACACGCTGCTGAATGTCATCTGTACTCTCTCCATCACTACCACATCCTTCCTGTGCAGTGACACAATACTCTTAGTGGAGTTGAACCAGTGATTTGCAGATCTGTAATATGATGTCCCAATTCTTAGACATACCAGATACCTCTGTCACTTCCCCCTCTACCTGGATCACGAGTTTCAACAAGCTACGAACTTGCTCCCCAGATATTTTTTGTACATTCAGGCTCCCAAGCTTTCTGCTAATTATTCTATTTCTTAAGAATTTGACTTTCAGAAGTGCATGACTCCAGATTAAGTTCCATCTGTCACTCCTCCAACCCACTTTCCATCTGATCTATCTCCCTTAAATGACCTCCATTGCTACCTACGACTCCATTAATTTTCACGTCTACTGACTGACTAATAGTACCCCCTAAAGTTCTAGTCC
The DNA here is from genome assembly GCF_963921235.1 of Mobula hypostoma. NCBI lineage: Eukaryota > Metazoa > Chordata > Chondrichthyes > Myliobatiformes > Myliobatidae > Mobula > Mobula hypostoma. The sequence goes on along the minus strand of NC_086101.1, from coordinate 25,146,194 downwards.
AAGTCACTTACCTGCCTCTGCCTTTTTCAAAGGCTCTGCTTCCACCACTCTTTGAGAAGACAGTTCTAAAGACTCACAACTCTCTGATGAAAAATAACCTCCTCGGCTCTGAACTAAATGGTTCTAAGAACTCCCAAAAAGGGAAACATCTTCTCCACATCCAGTCCTTAGGAACTGAAACCACAAGTCAGAGAGGTCTCAGGTTTCAATTCTTGATACGTATAAACACAGAACAGTATAGCACAGGAACAACTCTTTGGCCTGCAATGTCTGCGTTGAACATGATGGAAAACTGAACTAATCCCTTCTGCCTGTACATCATCCATATTATTCCATCCCCTGTGTGTTCATGTGCCAATCGGAAAGCTTCTCAAACTCTGGCAGCCCAGTCCAAGCACCCACCACTCTGTGTACAAAACTTGTCTCACACACTCTCCTCTCACCTTCAAACTATATCCTCTAGAATTTGACATTCCTACCCAGAGAAAAGGACTCCACCGATCGACCCTATCCATGCCTCTCAAAATTTTATAAGCATCTATCATGTCAACCCTCACCCTCTGCTGCTCCACAGCTGACATCCAACTTATGTCTTATATAATTTAAGGAACTGCACAAGGACTTAAAAGGCAAGAAACCAAAGCACTTAATGTTTAGTAATAAATGGTCCAATTTCAAGTTTAACCAGTGCAGACAGTGCCTGAGAATGTTGCTGGGTAACATCAGATCTTTTTTTAAAATCATTATAAACTTTATTCATAATAAAAAAAATTCACATTGGTGTTGTGGGAGAAATTGAAGAGTTGTAGTAGACGGCTGCCTCTCCGACTGGAGGCCTGCAACTAGTGGAACATAAGAACATAAGAAATATGATGATATTTGGCTGATACATGGCTGATCTGTCTGTAAACTCAGCTCCATTACCTGCTTTTTCCCCACAACCCTCAATTCCCCTACTATGTAAAAATCTATCTAACTGTATCTTAAATATATTTAGTGAAGAAGTCTCAACTGCTTCCCCGGGCAGAGAGTTCCACAGATTCACCACTCTCTGGGAAAAACTGTTTCTCCTTAACTCCATCCTAAATCTTTTCCCCTGAATCTTGAGGCAATGTTCCCTAGTTCTAGTCTCACCTACCAATGGAAACAACTTTCCTACTATCTTATCTATCCCTTTCAAAATTTTGTATGTTTCTATAAGATTCCCTCTCACTCTTCTGAATTCCAGAGAGTATGGTCCCAGGCGACTCAATCTCCCCTCATAGGTTAACCCCTTCATCCCTGGAATCAACCTGGTGTACCTCCTCTGCACTGCCTCCAAAGCCAGTATATCCTTCAAGTATGGAGACCAGAAATGCACACAGTACTCTTAGTACTCCCTCCAATAACTTACCTACTACCGACGTTAAACTTACTGGCCTATAATTTCCTGGATTACTTTTTGTTCCGTTGTTTAAAAAAGGATCGAAAAGTAATCCAGGAAGTTATAGGCCAGTAAGTTTAACGTCGGTAGTAGGTAAGTTATTGGAGGGAGTACTAAGAGATGGAATCTACAAGCATTTGGATAGACTGGGTCTTATTAGGGAGAGTCAACATGGTTTTGTGCGTGGTAGGTCATGTTTGACCAATCTATTGGAGTTTTTCGAGGAAGTTACCAGGAAAGTGGATGAAGGGAAGGCAGTGGATATTGTCTACATGGACTTCAGTAAGGCCTTTGACAAGATCCCGCATGGGAGGTTAGTTAGGAAAATTCAGTCGCTAGGTATACATGGAGAGGTGGTAAATTGGATTAGACATTGGCTCGATGGAAGAAGCCAGAGAGTGGTGGTAGAGAACTGCTTCTCTGAGTGGAGGCCTGTGACTAGTGGTGTGCCACAGGGATCAGTGCTGGGTCCATTGTTATTTGTCATCTATATCAATGATCTGGATGATAATGTGGTAAATTGGATCAGCAAGTTTGCTGATGATACAAAGATTGGAGGTGTAGTAGACAGTGAGGAAGGTTTTCAGAGCCTGCAGAGGGACTTGGACCAGCTGGAAAAATGGGCTAAAAAAATGGCAGATGGAGTTTAATACAGACAAGTGTGAGGTATTGCACGTTGGAAGGACAAACCAACGTAGAACATACAGGGTTAATGGTAAGGCACTGAGGAGTGCAGTAGAACAGAGGGATCTGGGAATACAGATACAAAATTCCCTAAAAGTGGCATCACAGGTAGATAGGGTCATAAAGAGAGCTTTTGGTACATTGGCCTTTATTAATCAAAGTATTGAGTATAAGAGCTGGAATGTTATGATGAGGTTGTATAAGGCATTGGTGAGGCCGAATCTGGAGTATTGTGTTCAGTTTTGGTCACCAAATTACAGGAAGGATATAAATAAGGTTGAAAGAGTGCAGAGAAGGTTTACAAGGATGCTGCCGGGACTTGAGAAACTCAGTACAGAGAAAGGTTGAATAGGTTGGGACTTTATTCCCTGGAGCGTAGAAGAATGAGGGCAGATTTGATAGAGGTATATAAAATTATGATGGATATAGATAGAGTGAATGCAAGCAGGCTTTTTCCACTGAGGCAAGGGGAGAAAAAAACCAGAGGACATGGGTTTAGGGTGAGGGGGGAAAAGTTTAAAGGGAACATTAGGGGGGGCTTCTTCACACAGAGAGTGGTGGGAGTATGGAATGAGCTGCCAGACGAGGTGGTAAATGCGGGTTCTTTTTTAACATTTAAGAATAAATTGGACAGATACATGGATGGGAGGTGTATGGAGGGATATGGTCCGTGTGCAGGTCAGTGGAACTAGGCAGAAAATGGTTCGGCACAGCCAAGAAGGGCCAAAAGGCCTGTTTCTGTGCTGTCCTTTCTATGGTTTCTATGGTTACTCCAGGTGCGGCCTCACCTGTATAGTTGCACCATGACCTCTCTGCTCTTGAATTCAATCCCTCCAGCAATGAAGGCCAACATTCCGTTTGCCTTCTTAATAACCTGTTGTACCTGCAAGCCAACTTTTTGCAATTCATGAACAAACACTCCCAAGTCCCTCTGCACAACAGAATGCTGCAATCTTTCACCATTTAAATAATAATCTGCTCTTCTATTATTCTTTCCAAGGTGGATGATCTCACATTTACCAATGTGGAGCGTTTCAGGGACTGGTGCTGTGTCCATTGTTGTTTCTTATCGATATCTACAATCTGGATGACAATGTGGTAAACTGAATCAGCAAATATGCTGATGTCACCAAGATTATGGACCTGAAGGACAGCAAGGAAGGTTATCAGAGCCTGCAGTGGGATCTGGACCAGCTGGAAAAATGGCAAATATAATTTAATATAGACAAGTGTGGGTGTGCCACTTTAGGAGAACAAACTAGGGCAGGACTTGCACAGTGAACGGTGAGGCACTGAGGAATGTGGTAGAATGGAGGGATCTAAGAATGCAGATACCCAATTCCTTGAAAGCAGCATTGGAAGGAGACAGGGTCATAAAGAGAGTTTTTGGCACACTGGCCTGCATAAATCAAGTTATTAACTACAGGAGTTGGGATGTTATGTTGCAATTGTTTAAGATGTTAGTGTGGCCTAATTTAGAGTTTTGTGTGCAGTTCCTGTCACCTACAGCAATTAAGAACTCAGCCCCTCCACTTAAAGGACACTGGGTGAGGCAAAGGTGTAAATAAGATTGAAAGATTGCAGAGAAATCAAACAAGGATGTTGCTGGGACTTGAGGACTTGAGCTATAGAGTAAGTTTGAAAAGGTTTAATCTTTATTCCCTGGAGCGTAGGAGAATGATGGGAGATTTAATAGGAGTATACAAAATTAAGAGGGGTATATAGGGTAAATGCAAGCAGGCCTTTTCCACTGAAGCCTGGTGAGACTAGAAGTAGAGGTCATAGGTTAAGGGTGAAAGTTGTAATGTTGAAGGGGAACATGAGAGGGAACTTCCTCACTGAGACAGTGGTAAGAGAGTGGAATGAGCTGCCAGTAGAATTGATAGATACGGGTTCAGTTTCAGCATTTAAGAGAAATTAAGTACATGGGTGGGAGAGCTATGGTCTGGGTGTAAATCAATGGGACTAGGCAAAATAATAGTTTGGCATGGACTAGAAGACTGAAGGGCCTGTTTCTGTTCTCTATGACATGTATAAAATCATGAGACATAGATGGAGTCAATGCCTTTTGTCCAGAGTTTGCAAATCAAGAATCAGAGGGCATAGGTTTAAGTCAAGAGAGAGAGATTTGAGAGGCATCTCTTTATTCAGTACAGAGGGTGGTCAGGGAGGTGCCGGAGGAAGTGGACAAGGCATGTACAATAACAACACTGGAAAGGAACTTGGACACACACCATGGGTGGGAAAGGGTGAGAAAGATATGAGCCAAACACAGGCAGGTTGACACTGGGCTGAAGGGCCTGTATCTCTACTGTAAGACTGTGAAGGACCCCGATGCACTAGTATTTGAAGCTACAGAGGATACATTACCTCACCCAGTGTCTTTCAAGTGGAGGGGCTGAATTCTTAATTGAGGTGTTGGTTGTCAGGTGGTACAGGGATGTTGTTAAAAGTCACAGAATAACTGGAGCAGACTAATTCATTTCAGTGACGTGCTTGGTGTAGGTGGACATGTAGAGCAGGATGTGAAACCGTCAACTCTCCTCCCTGCTACATGTTGGCGTTAAGTACTGGAGTGAGCACAGGAAGGCGTAGGCAATATCCCTAGCTCCGAGACTCACGAGACTGCAGACAGACGCTGGAATCTGGAGCAAAGGCAATGAACTGCTGGAGGAGCTCAGTGGGTCAGGCGACATTTGTGAGGCAGAGACAGTCGACATTTCAGGTCAAGACCCTTCATCTGGACTTGCAGGGAGAGGGTAGACGGCAGCTCTTGGGACACCTCCTCATCATGTTGACCGTGACCCCACACCACCCCAATGATCATTGGGCCATTGTCTCCCATACCATCAAAGATCTTAGCACCTCCAGGTATTCCCTCCACAGCCTCCAACCTGATAGTGCCCCTCCTCCACACTGCATGTTTCTACCTCCTACCTGCCCTGCTAGGACCATTGTTTCTGCCTGCTCCTGCCCCACTGAACAAGTCTCACACCTCAACTCCATCTTCTCCCCCTTGTCCAGTCCATTCCCTTCTATGCCCTTGACACCTCGGGTGCTCCTCAGCTCCACTGGGATGTTGAAATGCTCGGCATCGAACTGCTGAAAAGGACCCCCTGTTCCAAACTCCGGCACAGGAAGAGTTCCAGAAAAGTGGAAATGCTACGTTGTTCCAACTCCTGGGAATCTCTGGCCCACGCCCATTCAAAGTGGAGAAGCAGCATTCAGGATGGGATGGAGAACCTGGAATCTGTGCACCAAGAGCAGCCGGGACCCTTGTGTAAAGGGTGATTGAGCAAACTATCCATTACTTTTCTCATCAAGCAACCAGCTCACAAACTCTGCTTTCCTCCCTCATCCCAACCATATGCAGATGCTGGACAGGGTCCAGGAAGCTTTACAAAGATGATCCTGCGAATGAACTGCTTATTATTGCAGGAACATCTGATGACTCTGCGCCTGTACTCGACGTTCATTAGGATGTGGTTAGAAGGCAGTCTCGTTGAAATCCACTGGATACTGGAAGGCCTGGATAGAGAGGACACGGGGAAGATGCTTCCAGAAGTGGAAGAGGACATAAACTCAGAATTAAGGAACATCCCTTTAAAACTGAGATGAGTAAAAATTTTTTCAGCAAAAGTAGGTAAAACTGTGGAATCCACTGTCACAGAGGGCAGTGGAGGCCCAGTCATTTGGTCTAATTAAGGCAGAGATTGAAAGATTACTGATTACTAGGGACTGGGGGAGGAGACGGGGGTGAAATGGGAAAATGGTGTTGAGAGAACAAAAGATTGGTCACAAGAGAATGGGCTTGATGGACTGAATGGCCTAATTCTGCTCCTATATATGTTGTGGGTTAATTGGCCATTGCAAATCGCACTAGTGTGTGTGTCGGTAATGAACTCTGAGGGAGTGTTAAGAGTGGGGAGGACAGGTTATAGGGGGTAATATGGGAGGGAGTGGGATTACTGAGCTGGGCTACACTCCATGGGCCAAATGGTCTTTCATTGTGTTGAAAGGAAATGTACATTTATAACAACATCCTTTAGCATGGACTATGCCACACATGAACACCTACAACAAAGCCGGGCTGATAAAGATTAGCTTTATTTGTCACATGTGCATTGAAACTTACAGTGAAATATGTTGTCTGCGCCACACGGAAGTTTGTGCTGGGTAGCCCGCAAGTATCACCACACTTCAGGCGACAACATAGCAGGCCCACAACCCACTAACCCTCACTGTACATCTTTGGGATGTGGGAGGAATCCAGAGCACCTGGAGGAAACCCACACGGTCACGGGGAGAACATACAACCTCCTTACTTGCTGTAGCAACAATTGAACCGCGATCACTGATCACCGACACTTTAAAGCATTCCACTAACCGTTACACTCCCACGTCAATGTGCAAGTTCTGATTTCTTTACCCAATATACTTAGCTTTTCCAGGAATCACTCCTAAATTTCACATACATTATTCGGTTACCCAGTTGAACTATGGCTCAGGGTCTACAAGATCATGGAAACTGGATGGATGGCATCGGTCAACAGGAACTGGGAGAAACTGGAACAGAGGGGGGAATGGAGACTTTTCATTTTCATGGGATACCTTTTCTAACACCACGCACCAGAATGATAGGCTGAATGTCGCCTCTTGTGCCACTTGATTCTATTATTCAGCTCCCACTCTTAGCTCAGTCTCTAAAGCACATCAAATTAATGCAATTGCCTTTCAAAGGAAGCCATTTCCACTTACTTACACAGCCATTCCCAGCTTATACTGCTGCATGTATTGTTGGAAATATCCCAACTGGTTGGGTCATGGTCAGGTACAGCAACTTGAACATAGAAACTCCTGAGACAAGTGGACAACCAGTTCTTTATGGGCATATCTCTCCACACCTTTAGTGGTATCTACAAGAGGTGCTGCCTCAAACAAGGAACATCATCAAAGATCCCTACCGTCTGGGCCACGCCATCTTCTTGCAGCTACCATCAGGCAGGATGTACAGCAGCCTTAAGTCCCACACTGCCAGGTTCAAGAACAGCTACTTCCCTAATCACAGCACAACCCTAATCACTACCTCAGTACAGCAACACCAGGGCCACTTTGCACTGAAGTGACTTTGTTTGGTTTTTGTTCTAATTGTGTTCTTTCTTGCAAAACTTGTGTATTATTTGTTGAATTTATGTTTCTCTTCTGAATGCTGCTTACCTGATGCTATGTGCCTGAGAAGCTTGCAACAAGGTAAGCGTTTCACTGCATTTGAGCATTCATGTACTTCTGCACATGACAATAAACTCAACATTGACATAATCATTGGCTAGCATGAATGTATTAATGGCCTTGTTCTCTCAGCCCAATCCTGGACAGGGCTATCAGACAGCATAATGGTTGATAACCCTATACCCCGAGACACGAAGAGTGGTGCAGAGGGTACAGCCACTGCCTTGCGGCTCCAATGAGCCAGGCTCGATCCCTCCTTCAGCTGCTGCCACAGTGGAGTTCGCAAGCTCTCCTTGACAAGGATTCAATGAAGCTGGAGTGGGTGCAGGAACGATTGACAAGAATGTTGTCAGAAACTGGGAAGTTTGAGTTGTAAAGGAGAGACTGCATAGACTAGACTAAGAATCTTTTATGCTGGACCAGAAGAGGCTGAGTGGTGACATTATACAGGTTTATAAATTCATAAGTGACATTTAAAACTAGAGGTCAGAGCTTTATGGTGAGAGGGGAAAGATTTAAACGGGATCTGAGGGACAAGTTATTTTGCACACAGAGGGTATATAGAACAAGTTGCCAGAAGAAGTGGTCCAGGCAGGTACAATTACAGTACTTAGAAAGACGTTTTGACAGATGCACCGATAGTTAAGGCTTAGAAGGATATGGGTCAAATGCAGGCGAAAAGGGCCATCTCAGGCTGGCATGAACAAATTGGACCCAAGACTGTTTCTGTGCTCTACAGCTCTCTACATTCCTCCCACACCCCAAAGACGGGCTAGTTAGCCGCTGTATGTGGCTGAGTGGGAAGAGTGGGAGGGGAATAGGATCCAGGAAACATTAATGGGGTGGAAGGTGGGGGGTAGTGGGATTAATTTGCAAGCTGGCATGATTAGGAAGGGCTGAATAACCTTCATGTCATACAAAACCATTTAGAATTATTCCTGGTCTCTCCCTTTAGCCCCATCAATAGCTCAAGAGCATTTTCACTGTTTCAGGACTTATGTAAAATGAGACGCATTTTGAACTTTGGGAAGTAGAGAAGAATGAAAAATTACCCAGTCTTTCCTTGTCCCGGGGTTTCCATCTTGTTCCACCCTTCCCTTTAAAAAGTACCAACACCTTACCCTTTCACAGCCCTCCCAGTGAAGGGTCTTAACCCAAAATGCTGACGGTCCATTCCTCTCCACGGATGCTGCCCAACTTTCTGTGTACTGCCCCATCTTTCCTCGGTTGTCCGAATGATTGAGGGACGCTCCCTAACGGGCTGAAGGCCAGTGGGAATGCCAAGGAGGATAACACAGACCGAGATGACATGAGGCAGGAATTCTCTTCCCGCCCCCCCCCCCCACTCTCTATAAACAATATTGTTTAGAGAGTGACTCACACTGCAACTTTCAAAAGTGCCCCAGATTTTCCCTTTCAATTATCCCGTTTTACATCAGTCCTGCAACAGTGAAAACGCTCTTGAGCTATTGATCGTGACCAAGGACAAGCATCAATGCAAATATATACAAAGGCACTGGCTGAAAATAGCACACATCTCCTTATATAGTCACAGGCACTCGCCCAAGAAAGCGCTACTCATCTGCTGCCTTGCTATGTGGGAGATTTAATAAGGATTTAAAAGGGAAATGCTGGCAAATGCTGCTGGTCTCACAGTAGCAACAAGCTGGTGGTTACCAGCAGCACTGTTCTGGCACTGACCAGGCCCAGTATGGCTTCTTTCTGGCAAACTCCAGCAAGGGGGTAGTGCTGAGGTTTTACAAGGAGACAGCCAGGCCGCATTTGGAATACGGTGTATGATTTTGAGCCTCCTATCTAGGAATGGATGTGCTCCCCATGGAGGGGTCTGGAGGAGGTTCACCAAGTTGAGCACAGAGATGAATGGGTTAATGCACGAGGAGCGTTTGATGTCTCTGGGCCCATACTCACTGGAATTCTGATGGTGGTGGGGGGGGGAGGGGGAGAAACTCATTAAAATATACCAGATACTGAAAGGACTGGATAGCGTGGATATGGGGAGGATATTAGGAGGAGAGACTAGGATTCAGAATAAGGAGATATCACTTTAAACCTGAGATGAGGAGGAATTTCTCCAACCAGAGGGCAAATCTATGGAATTTGTTGCCACAGAAAGCAGCGGAGGCCAAATTATTGGGATTATTTAAGGTAGAGATTGATAGGTAAGGGGTGGGTTATATGGTATGATTTAAAGAGAGAGGTTGGGAGAATGGGGTTGAAAATAATTTTTTAAAATCAGCCATGATTGAAGGTGGGGCAGACTCAATGGGCCAGATTGCCTAATTCTGCTCTTACACTGACTCAAGGCCATTTCTCAACTGGGACAGTGCTCTGAAAGGGAAAGGTGGTCCTGAGGATTAGATCCTCAAGCAATGCCGTAAATAAGGGCAATAACATGATAGCAGCAGAATAAATCACTCAGCATGTTCCATCGTTTACTGTCTGATCTGCTCTGGCCTCAACTCCACTCTGTGTCCTTGATCCTTCTGAAATATTCATCTGTCTCCACCTTGAACTGATCCAGCTCCACCATCAACAGGGCGGAGAATTTCAGAGGTTCACAACCCTCTGAGGGAAAAAATTTCCCACCACATCAATTCCCCCTCCTCTCCCCTTACCTTGTAACTGTGTCCCCTCATTTGAGACTCTCCCACTATGGGAAACTTCTCAACACCAAACCCGTCAAGCTCCTGAGTTACAGCCACCAGACCTTCAGTCTCTCTCTCTCCCTGTCACTCCCCCACCCAGTTGCAGAGGGCGCATGGGTTACACTCACCCAGACTGCTTCTCGATCTGAGCCTCAATCTAATAATTCAATACCGGAGAGGGCAGGAGAAACTGCCTGGCAAACTCAAAAGGTCTTAAGGTGGATAAGTCACCTGGGCCAGATGGACTACACCCCAGAGTTCTGAGAGAAGTTGCTGACGAGGTAATAGATGCATTGGCCATGATCTTTCACGAATCACTTGATTCTGACATGGTCCCAGAGGACTGGAAGATTACAAATGTCACTCCAATCTTTAAGATGGGAGGAAGGCAAAAGAAGGAAATTATAGACCAGTCAGCCTAACCTCAGTGGTTGGGGAAGTGTTGGAGTCTATTACTAAGGATGATGTTTCACAGTACTTGAAGACAAATGATAAAAGAAGTCAATGTCAAGGTTTCTGTAAAGGGAAACCTTGCCTGACAAATCTGTTAGAGTTCTTCAAGAAAGTAACAAGCAAGATGGGCAAAGGAGAGTCAGTGGATGTCATTGACTTGGATTTTCAGAAGGCGTTTGATAAGGTGCTACACCTGACTCTGCTTAACAAGATGTATGGCGTTACAGGAAAGATACTGGTATGAACAGAGGAATGGATGACAGGCAGGAAGCAGCAAATGGCAATAAAAGGGGCCGTTTCTGGCTGGCTGCCGGTGCCTAATGGTGTTCCTCATGGGTCAGTATTGGGACCGCAGCTTTTCACATTGTTTGTCGATGGGCTGAATGGCCTAATTCTGCTCCTATGTCTTATGGCCTGTGGAGCAGAGGAGGCCGGGGTGGGGGGGGAGGAGGGAGCTTCACGGAGGTGCAAATAATTATGAGGGTCAGGGATCGGGTAGACATAGAACACAGATCATCAGGACAGCGGAGGGTCAGGCACTTCAGCTTACAACGTTGTGCTGACCTAATTAAATTAGTAATCAGATGCCCACTGAACTAATCCCTTCTGCCTACCCAATGCCCATATCTCTCCGTTCTCTGCATATTAATGTGCCTATCAAAGAGCATTTTAAACACCTCTATCATATCTACTTCCACCACCCCTGGCAATACATTCCAAGCATTCACCATTGTCTACGTGGAAAAACCTGCCTCTCGCAGCTCCTTTGAATTTAACCCCTCTCACCTTAAATGCATGACCTCTGGTACTAGATCGTGGAAAACTCTTGCCCATTAAAGAGGCATCTGAAACTAGAGCACAGAGGTGAAGGGGAAGGGCTGGCGGCTTGGGGGGGAAATTCATTTTATCCCATGCGTGGTTAGAATCCAGAATTCACTGCGTGACGTGATGGTCAATACCATACAATCGGTGTCTAGACTGGCAGGGGGTCACTGTGGTGTAGAAGGCTACAAAGCCGTGCTAGGAGTGTAGATGGATTTTGGTTGGTCAGTATCCACATGAAATGGGCGGAAGGGTTTGTTGCTACAAAAGGGGAGAGGGAGTAATTGTTGGCAAGGCTGAGCAAGTAAACATCCGAGCCTGTGCTGTCATTTAGTAAGTTCACAGCAAACCTTCCCACTCACTAGGTGCCTGGTTCCCGTACTCCCCTGAAACACACCATGGCCTTATTCTCTGAGCTCCTCTTAAGTTTGTTGGGTTCATTGGAAAAGTTTTAATTCTACTTCTTAACTTTTAAGAAAGCAATTAAATTTGTGTTCTTGTCCAATAGCTCTGAAAACTCAGCTTGACCGTTACCACCCAATGTACCAGATTATCAAAACTTTACCTGGATTTTTAAGTTCTCTATGAGAACGTGATAAGCAAACCAGTCATATTTCTTGCAACACACCCAAAATGCTGGTGGAACACAGCAGGCCAGGCAGGATCTATAGGAAGAAGTACTGACGACGTTTCGGGCCGAGACCCTTCGTCAGGACTAACTGAAAGAAGAGATAGTAAGAGATTTGAAAGTGGGAGGGGGAGGGGGAGATCCAAAATGATAGGAGAACACCAGGAGGGGGAGGGGATGGAGCGAAGAGCTGGAAAGTTGATTGGCAAAAGGGATACAGAGCTGGAGAAGGAGGAGGATCATGGGACAGGAGGCCTGGAGAGAAAGAAAGGGGGAGGGGAGCCCAGAGGAAGATGGAGAGCAGGGCCTCCCATCCCATGATCCTCCCCCTTCTCCAGCTCTGTATCCCTTTTGCCAACCAACTTTCTAGCTCTTAGCCTCATCCCTCCCCCTCCTGTCTTCTCCTATCATTTCGGATCTCCCTCTCCCCCTCCCACTTCCAAATCCCTTACTATCTCTTCTTTCAGTTAGTCCTGACGAAGGGTCCCAGCCCGAAACGCCGACTCTACCTCTTCCTAGAGATGCTGCCTGGCCTGCTGTGTTCACCAGCATTTTGTGTGTGTTGCTTGAATTTCCAGCATCTGCAGACTTCCTTGTGTTTGCAGTCATATTTCTTTCTCTTTTTCTCCCTCTCCCCCCCAAATCAGGTACAGTAGTTGGATTAGCAAAGAGCGTGAATGCTCCAGTCCATAAGGCATAGGGGCAAAACTAGGCCATTCAGTCCATTGGGTCTGTTCTGCCATTTGAGTATGAATGATTTATTTTCCCTCTCAACTGCCTTCTCCCCGTAACCACTGATGCCCCTCAAGATCAGATCATGAATCTGTCAACCCCCACTTTGAGTATACCCAGTGGCTTGGCGTCTGCAGTCATCTGTGGCAGCGAATTCCACAGGTTCACCACTTTCTGGCTAAAGAAATTCAGATTACAATTAGTTTTATTTGTCATACGTGCATTGAAACATAAAGTAAAATATGTTGCTTGTGACAACTCCAATCGCAGTCTGGGGCTGTCCTGAGGGCATCCTGCAAGTATCACCAGGCCTTTCAGTGCCAACATAGCATGCCCTCGGCTCACCAAGCCAAAACCATACGTCTTTAGAAAGTGAGAGGAACCCAGAGGAAACCCACACGGCCATGGGGAAAATGTAAATCTCCTTACACGCAAGCAGTGGGGTATCAGCCTGATTCATTGGCAGTGTAAAGCACTACAACATCCACCACATGACCATGCTACCCAATCCTCCTCACCTCTGTTCTAAAGGAGCACCCTTCTATTCCAAAGTCCTGCCCTCAGGTCGTAGACAATTCCACTATTTGAAGCATCCTCTCCATGTCCACTTTATCTAGGCCTTTCAATATTCGATAAGTTTCAGTGAAATCCCCCCTAATTCTTCTAAGCTCCAGCAAATACAGGCCCAGAGCCATCAAACACTCCTCATATGTTAACTCTTTCATTCCCAGGGTCATTCTCTGAAACCTCCTCTGGACCCTCCCTAATCCTTTCTCACATATGGGCCCTGAAACTGTTCCCAAATGCAGTCCGACCAATGCTATATAAAGCCTCAGCATTACATCATTGCCTTCACACTCTAGCTCTCTCAAAATGAATGCTAACACTGCTTTGTCTTCCTTACCACCAACTCAATGGTGAAGCACCAACCATAGTATTCATGCTGATACCAGATTTGTACGCCAACCAGTTCTTAACATGGGAGGCTGTGTACATTAACCCCATCTCCGATTGACCTCTGTGCATCCACCAGTTAGTTCCTCCCAGGTGACCAATGCTGGATTTATGTAAAACTAGTGCAGAAGAATGAGCGTTTAGGAGGATGGGAACAGACTTGCTGACTGCATCTTCTGTTCACAGAAACACCACTGCATCACGAAGAGGAATGTAAATGGATGAGTTAAACACCCAAGTTTAACTACACGTTGCCCCTGAAAGAGTTGTGCTTTTTTTTTCATTTAAATATATTGCCGGGCAGACTTGAGGACTCCTGGGGTTACAGACAGTTTTCCAGAATGGAAACACCGTTGAAACTGGGGTGGGGCATCAGTCCTTGAAAGGACCAACTTCACAGAGAGACACACCGCTACTTCAAACGGTCACGAAGGGTGGCAATTGAAATGCCTACAGCCTGGATCAGCGTTCCTCTCCCCATCGGTATACCCTGACCTGCTGGGCATGACCCACAGCTCCGCATTCATAATATTATACTGTCCCCATTATGCTGCTCAAATTGACACCGTCAGCCCAAAAACCATTACTAACCCCGCAAAGGCAATCCTGGCCTCATCCTATTAAAATGGTGCAGACATTTTAGTCGCAGCCTCACACTCCAACCATCCAATCTCCTTATGGCCGCACAGATGTCCCCCAGGTGCTCCTGCTTCCTCCCACATCCCAAAGTCATGTGGGTTGGGTGTGGGGGGGGGGAGAGGGGTCAATTGGCAGCTGTAAATTGCCCCCAGAGGTAGGTAGATCTGAGAGGAAATTGAAGAGAATGTGTGGAGAATGGCTCAAAGAGAAAATTAGGAGAGGAATGGGACTACTACACAAGCCAGCAGAGATTCGATGGGCCAAATAACCTCCTTGTACGTTGTAAGGAAATATAAAACTATAAACTCACTCAGTCCAACCATCTCCTGCCTCTCCAGAACTCAAACCTTATTTTTCCTCTCTTGCTTTCGCAGAGCAGACTAAGGGTATTTCACTTGGAACATTAATTCTGTTCCTCCGTCCACAGATGCTGCCCGACCTGATGCGGTGTTTCTGGCACATTCTATTTTCAGCTCAACTAATCATGCAGGAAAGCATTCAGAAGAAAGCGGAAAAGAGATACCTATCCTAGCAACGCACATCAGGTTTGCTGGTGAACACAGCAAGCCAGGCAGCATCTCTAGGAAGAGGTACAGTCGACATTTCGGGCCGAGACCCCTCGCGTCATCCTGGGAGATGCACCCTACTGTGTCATAACGTCACTATGGGGAGATGCTCCTGACTGTGATGGTTCAGAAACCCCAGGGAGATGCACCCTACTGTGTCAAAACACCACCCAGGAGAGGTGCACCCTACTGTGACAGAACGTCACCCTGCGGAGATGCACCGTTCTGTGTCAGAACGTCACCCTGGGGAGATGTACCTTTCTGTGTCAGAACATCACTCTGGGGAGATGCACCCTACCATGACCGAACGTCACCCTGGGGAGATGCACCCCACCGTGTCAGAACATCACACTGCTTAGTTACAGCATGGTAACCAAGAAACGTTCTGTTTTTTTGATTCTCATCTCATGTCAATGAACCATCAGTATTTAACACCCCACTCTCTCAACAACCTTAATTTTCTTAATTAACCTCTTGTGTGACGTGATTAATTGCTCTTTGTGAAATCTTAAAATATAACATCCACAATTTCCTTCTTCCCTGCCTTGACAGATGCAAACTCAAAAACTTGTTTACCATATTCTCGCTCCCCATCTTCTATCCCCTATCGCTTGTGCCAGCCTGCTGCCAACTCCACTTCCTTAATATCACATGGCACAGAAACAGGCCCTTCGGTCCACTTGGTCTGTGCTGACCACTGAGGAGCCCCTTTTCCAATCCTATTTTGCTCTCCCCATATTTACTGTTTCTGACATTAATGTCAGGTGCTTTGAAATTTTGTGCAAATGCCTGGTGGGTTTCCCATTAAGTAGAGTCGTGCAGCAGGCAGGCAGGTCTTTCAGACCATCATGTTTACACTGACCAACAGGCAGCCATTTATGTTCATCCCATCTTATTCTCCCCACATTTCAATTAACTGTCCCCCGATTCTACCCTCACCTACACACAGTGGACAATTAACCCACTGACCTGTACCTTTTTGGGATGTGGAAGAAAACTGGAGCAAACAGGGGTAAAGCCCATTCAGTCAGAGGGAGAAATGTTCAAACTCCACTCACAAAGACAGTGCCTGAGGTTGGGATCGAACTCACGTCCCTGCCAGACCTGCTGGGTATGTCCAGCATTCTCTTTATGGTTTCTGCAGCCGTGACCCACATTTCACAGCTTTGACAGCTCCCATTGTCCTATGTTCCATTTCTTTCACACTCTCCTCGTTAATCCATCGACAGGCGGATCCACAACCACACATCGTCATGGCAACCCTCGCTTCAGTCTGTCAAGGGATATTCCAACTATCTTCTCCCTCCTTCAACTTCTCTGCAAATTACAGCTAACCTGGTTTCTCCCGAAACATCAATGCTTCTCTCTCTGCAGATGCTGCCTGACCTGTCGAGCAACTCTGAAACTTGCTGCTTTTATTTCAGATTTTCAGCATCTGCAGTTTTTATTTTTGATTTTCAATTTGTGGACGAGGCATCAACTTGTCAGAGCAAGAAATAATCTCCAGTAGGAACTCAGCTAGTCGAGCAGAAACAGTGAGCGGAGAAGAACTAGTGATGTTTCAAGTGAGGTGAATCTGGGCTGAGAGTGGAGAGAGGAGTTGGACATTGTAAAGAGGTGAGGGGAATGGTGAGACAGGAGCCATAGGTATACCAAAGAGGAGTGAAGGATGTTGGGGGCATGGGGGGAAGGAGTGTCGCTGTAAGATAAAGGTGGGGTGGTGATAGATGTAGGAATACAAAAAGATCACAGATGGAGTGAGTAGAGGGATGCGAGTGTGCTCGTAGTACTCTCCATCATTGGGAGTTTGGAGAGACGTGGGAGGTCACCAAAGACTTAACAAGTTTTTTATCGATATACCGTGGAGATCATTCTGATTCCTTGCTTTACAGCCTGGTATAGAGGCTCCAATGTACAAGATGGAAAGAGGCGGCATACAGTTGTCGACTCAGCCAGTTCAATCATGGAACAACCCTCCCTCACCACCATCAGTTCAATCTCGGCACATCCCTCCCTCCATCAGCTCAATCTCGGCACAACCCTCCTCCACCATCAGCTCAATCTCGGCACAACCCTCCTTCACCATCAGCTCAATCATGGCACAACCCTCCCTCACCACCATCAGTTTAATCTCGGCACAACCCTCCCTCACCACCATCAGCTCAATCATGGCACAACCCTCCCTCACCACCATCAGTTCAATCACGGCACAACCCTCCCTCACCACCATCAGCTCAATCACGGCACATCCCTCCTTCACCATCAGCTCAATCTCGGCACAACCCTCCCCCACCATCAACTCAATCTCAGCACGACCCTCCCTCACCACAATCAGCTCAATCTCGGCACAATCCTCCCTCACCATCAGCTCAATAATGGCACCACCCTCCCCCACCATCAGCTCAATCACGGCACAACCCTCCCTCACCACCATCAGTTCAATCACGGCACAACCCTCCCTCACCACCATCAGCTCAATCACGGCACATCCCTCCTTCACCATCAGCTCAATCTCGGCACAACCCTCCCCCACCATCAGCTCAATCTCAGCACGACCCTCCCTCACCACAATCAGCTCAATCTCGGCACAATCCTCCCTCACCATCAGCTCAATAATGGCACCACCCTCCCCCACCATCAGCTCAATCACGGCACAACCCTCCCTCACCACCATCAGTTCAATCACGGCACAACCCTCCCTCACCACCATCAGCTCAATCACGGCACATCCCTCCTTCACCATCAGCTCAATCTCGGCACAACCCTCCCCCACCATCAGCTCAATCTCAGCACGACCCTCCCTCACCACAATCAGCTCAATCTCGGCACAACCCTCCCTCACCATCAACTCAATCATGGCACAACCCTCCCTCACCACCATCAATTTAATCACGGCACAACCCTCCCTCACCATCAGCTCAATCTCAGCACAACCCACCCCCACCATCAGCTCAATCTCGGCACAACCCTCCCTCACCACCATCAGCTCAATCACGGCACAACCCTCCCTCACCATCAGCTCAATCTCGCCACAACCCTCCCCCACCGTCAGCTCAATCTCGGCACAACCCTCCCTCACCACCATCAGCTCAATCACGGCACAACCCTTCCTCACCACCATCAGCTCAATCACGGCACAACCCTCCCTCACCATCAGCTCAATCATGGCACAACCCTCCCTCACCACCATCAGCTCAATCACGGCACAACCCTCCCCCACCATCAGCTCAATCTCAGCACAACCCTCCCTCACCATCATCAGCTCAATCACGACACAACCCTCCCTCACCACCAGCAGCTCAATCACGGCACAACCCTCCCTCACCACCATCAGCTCAATCACGGCACAACCCTCCTTCACCA
Source organism: Mobula hypostoma (assembly GCF_963921235.1). Taxonomy (NCBI): domain Eukaryota; kingdom Metazoa; phylum Chordata; class Chondrichthyes; order Myliobatiformes; family Myliobatidae; genus Mobula; species Mobula hypostoma. The sequence goes on along the minus strand of NC_086101.1, from coordinate 25,128,035 downwards.
TCATCAGCTCAATCACGGCACAACCTCCCCCACCATCAGCTCAACCACGGCACAACCCTCCCTCACCATCACCAGTTCAATCACAGCACAACCCTCCCTCACCATCATCAGCTCAATCACGGCATAACCCTCCCTCACCATCAGCTCAATCACAGCACAACCCTCCCTCACCACCATCAGCTCAATCACGGCACAACCCTCCTTCACCATCATCAGCTCAATCACGGCACAACCTCCCCCACCATCAGCTCAACCATGGCACAACCCTCCCTCACCATCACCAGTTCAATCACAGCACAACCCTCCCTCACCATCATCATCAAGATGATCAGAGACATAGTTCGAGTGGACTTTCTCCCAGGGCAGCAATGGCGAATATTAGAGAACATACTTTTAGCGTGAGTGGAGGAATGGTGAAGGGAGATGTTAGAGGCAGATTACTTTTACACAGGGAGTGTAAGTGATGGAAATCACTGCTTGGGGTGAACATAGAGGCAGATACCTTAGGGACATTTAAGAGATTCTTCGATAGGCGCATGGATGTAAGAAAAATGGAGGGCAATGTGGGGCAGGAGGGGTTAGATTGATCTTGGAGTTCGTCAGAAGGTCAGTGCAACATCATGGCCCAAAGAGTCTACCTTCAACGTTTTCAGTTCAATGTCAACATCATTGGGTTGTAAGTGCTACTTTTTGGCATCTCCTGGAGGGTAGTCTGACTGAATGTATCTCTGAAACGGGGACGTAAACTTCTTCTCTCACAGTCTCTGCATTCCCATCTCAGTAACAGAGAGCATGGATGGCTGACTTTCCTTCTCACTGGTCACTGTGCACCAAACCTGGGCTCACATCCCCGCCAGCAAAACCCAACGGTTCCAGTTGAACCAGCTGGACTTGCCTCCTGTACAACAGGACGTGGCAAGCAGCTCTCTCTCTCTCTCACCACACAGAGAGGGAGCACATGCCAGTGCATCCAAAGACAAGCAACCTGACCTATAAACTACCTCATTGCCTGGGAAATTGAGATGGCTACAGGAGGGCTGCAGTGGCTTTGCGGAAGAGTTCTTAAAAGAGTTATTAACCGCCTCGTGGTTAGGGGATGTGCGTGAAGAGAAAGCCTTCAGAAGATAGTTGACATAGAAGAAATGAAACAAAGAGAAACAGGCCCTTCAGTCCATCATGTCTATGCAGCCCATCAACCACACTAAAGGCCACCTTCCTGAATGTCTGTGATTTGACAGCTCACCAAGATATGACTTAAGTGTTGGGGAGGTCTCTGCCCCCACCAGCCGCCACTCAGGAGTCTGTTCCAGATTCCAACCTCGGGAACTGGGGATGGGGTGTGGGGAGGAGTTCTGTCCCTTCCCCATAATTCTACCCTTTGATCCTCTGTTAGATTGTGACTTTTCTCAAGTGCCAGCCTCCAAAGGCAATGAAAATTGGGAAATCAGTCAGAGAGCGGGAGAGAGACAGGCAGGCAGAGACCGAGTGAGAGACAGAGAGACATACAGAGAAAGAGAGAGAGAGAGAGAGAGAGAGAGTTTCACACAGAGTAAAAGAGAGACAGAGATTCATAGAGAGAGAGAGAGAGAGAGAGAGAGACACACACAGAGATAGAGAGAGAGAGGAGAGAGAGAGGGACAGAGAGACTAGTCCTTTTCGATCATCAACAACACATTTACTCCCTCATTTCATTTTGTTCTCCTCACATTCCAATCAACTCCCCCAAGATTCTACCTCTCACTTGACACACCATGGGTGACTTACATCGGCCATTTTTGGGACGTGGAAGGAAACTGAAACACCTGGGTGGAAACCCACATGTTCATGGGAGAAGGTGCAAACTCCATACACAGTAAGTGTCAGAGAAAGAAATAGTAATAAATAAATAAATAAATAAACAATAGCTATCAAGAACAGGAGGTGAACAGCCCTTGAAAGCAAATCCATAGGTTGTAGGATAGGGTAAATGAAGTTAACCCTTCTCGTTCAAGAGCCTAATGGTTGATGGGTAATAACTATTCCTGAACCTAGTGGTGTGAGTCCTGAAGCCCCTGTACCTTCTTCATGATGGCAGCAGTGAGAAGTGTGTGCGACCTGGGTGTTGGGGGTCCCAGATGATGGATGCTGCTTTCCTGCGACAACGCTTCATGCTGATGTGGTCAATGGTTGGGAGGGCTTTACTCGTGACACACTGGGCCGTATCGACTACTTTTTGTAGGAATTTCTGTTGAAGGGCTTGGTGTTTCCATATCAGGCTGTGATGTAGCCAGTCAATATACTCTCCAGCAGACATCTATAGAAGTCGCTCAAAGTTTTAGGTGTTATGCCGAATCTTCGCAAACTCCTAAGGAAGTAGAGGCACTGCCGTGCTTCCTTCATAATTGCATCATATATTGGACCCAAAACCTGTCCTCTGAAATAGTGCTTTCAATGCCTGACCTACTCCTGGTCTCAATTCCTCATCTGGCCTCACAACTCTCAACCCCTTCCCCTCCACACCCACACACCAGTCATTCAAATATTTATCTATCTCCACATTAAGTACATCTAATGCTCCACACTCTGTGGGGCAAAGACATTCACACTCTGCAAGTTTTAAATAACTACCCCATTATTTTTTCACTACGTGCCCTTGTTCAAGAATCTGTCACAATAGAATATGGAACATACAACACAGGACAGGCCCCTCAGCCCACCATGTTGTGCCAATCCTTTAACCGTCTCCAAGATCAATCTAACCTTTCCCTCCTATTTTCCTATCATTCATCTAACAGTCCCTTAAATGTCCCTAATACTGTACATCTGATTCCACCACCACACCTGGCAGGGCATTCCATGCACTCACTATTTTCTGTGTAAGCAATATACCTCTGACTTCCCCTCTGCACTTTCTCAAATCACCTTAAAATTATGCCCCTTGCAATAGCCACTTCTGCCTAGGGAAAAACACTCCAGCTGTCCACTGAATTTATGCTCTTATCACACCCATCTCATCTGCCAAGCCCCCCAGTGTGGGACTTCCGTTGCTCCTAGCAGGGAGGATGCTGTGGTCAGCACAGACCAGTTGGGACGAATGGCCTGATTCCGTGCCACATTACTCTGGGACTCTACATTCAGAAGAAAACTTCCTCAAACCCGAACTCCACTCCCTTCTCAATTAAGACTGGTACAGGAGGAAACTATTGATGTGATGAAACTTCAGGGAGCGGCTAAGACTCAGATAGAGAGCGTGTGGAGAAATGCAGGCCGCACTGCCAGAATGCATGGTAATTCAAAGAGGTCAGTCTATATTTTAGGATTGAAAAGCCATTCATCAAACACCGAGGCAAGCAGTTCATCTTCCTCCTGATCCGGCCAAACAGGATCCAGGCTTTTTTTTGACAACGCCTCCAAAAACAACCCTCTGAAATCCGCCTGTTCGCCCACACTGCATTCGTAGTCAGTTGCCATGACAACCAAAAGCTAAATGGGACTTCAAATATTAACAATGTCACTGTATGTTTTCCCCCGGCCCCCGTGAACACTCGCTCTTCCTGATGAAGGGGTTTCGGGCAGCGGAGTTGTTATTAAACTCGCCAAGGGGTGGTCAGTTCAGCTGGACGGACTGAGGCTTCACAGCTTGTTCTGTGTCTCACACGTGGGCAGAGGCACACACGTGCACACTGACACGTGTACCCACGTGTGCACACATACAGACCCACCCGTGTATATACTTGCATGCACACACACATACACACCTGCATAAACACATATCTATAAACCGGCATACACATGCGTGTATCATACATGCACACACATCTATAAATTGGTATACATGCAGCAACACATGTGTACACACTTGTGCCCACACATAAACACACACATTTATATACCTGTGTACAAATATACCACTCACTCACACGCCTTGGAAAAAAGACTACCTACTTTTTCTATTCCCTTCATAATTACATAAACCTCTGAGGCCATCCCTTACTCTGCTGCATTCCAATGAGGAGAAATCCAGTCTATCCACACCCTCCTTTCAACTCCAGCCCTCTATTCAAGGGGATACCTTGGTGAATCTCTTGCTCGCCTTTTTATTGGCACCACACCCTTCCTGCAGTGTGGTGACCACAGAACCCTAAGTGTGGTCGAACCAATGTTTGTACGGCTGTTAACGTGTCCCAGCTCTGATACTCAGTGCCTCAGCCTATGGAGGCAAGCGTGCTAAATGCCTCAATCACTATCTCATCCACACTTCCACACCCACCAAGCTGCAGTCTTACACTACAGGTTTCTCTGTACATCAATGTCCCTGACATTTATTGTATGCCTGACTGGAATGTGACCTCCTAAAATGTTTGAGCTCACACTCGCCTGAGTTAAATTCCATCTGCCACTAGACTCAACTTCCATGTTCCACTTTCTTTGCTCTCTGTGACTCCACTGATGATTGGTCCTTCCTCAACCTTACCAAACCTACTCCCCACATTCTCACCCAAATTATTCACAAGCATTACAAACAACAAACGTCCCAGCACCGACCCCTACACTTGCTGCAGACGTCCAGTCAGGAAACCGCCCCATGCACCACCACCCTCTGCCTCCTATTATCCAGCCATATTTAGATGTATTTCACCAACACTGCTTGGATTGCGTGAGCCTTAACCTTGTGGGCCAGTCTATCATGCAGGACCTTGTCAAAAGACTTACTGAAATCCATATAGTCAATATCTGTCTGCATTGATCTTCTTGGTTAGTTTTGAAAAAACTTGATTAGATTTATGAGGTACAATATCCCCTGCATATAACTGTGTCGACTCCTCTGAATCAGACTCTACCTTTCCAGGTGAACATGCAGTACATCCCATCTCCAACAACTTCTGGTATCTCTCCTGTCTTCTGGTACCTCACCTCTGTGGCAAACAGAGATGCAGAACTGACATACTTTTACAGATGCACAGCGGATGGTATCCTAACTAACAGCCCGGTATGAAGACAATGCCCAGAACAGGAAAGACTCCAGAAAGTTGTGAATACAGCCCAGTCCATCACAGCACAATACCCTCACCACCAATGAACACATTTGCAAAGAGTGGTGCCACACAGAAAAAAAGTAGCACACATTATCAAAGACACCCATCAGCAAGGTCGTTCTCTCTTCTCGGTACCACCATCGGCAAGGAGGAAGAGAATCCTTAGGTCCCACACCAGCAGGTTTAGGAACAGTTAATACCCTACGTCAGGCTCATGAACCAGCATTGAAAACTTCAATCACAATCATTCTGAACTAATTCTAAGATATGCAGGCTAATTTTCAAGGTCTATTTACAAGTCATGTTGTCAGAACTACATTTTATTTGCAGTTTGCCTTCGTATGCACATTGGTTGGCTTTATATATTTTTTCCTGTAAATACCAGCAAGAAAATTAATCTTGAGGTAGTATATGGTAATACATACATATAAATAAATTTAATTAAAACTTATTGAACTTCAAAAAATCTCCCTCAGACCCTCAGCAATCTTCTCTGGCTTCCCTTAGCATCCTGGAGAGATCCTGTCAGGCCCTGGGGATTTATCCGGCCTAACATGTTCCAAAATCTCTAACACCTCCTCCTGCCAGAGGAAGACTGCTGACTGGAAGGACAGCAACAAGATAATAAGCTACTAGCTGCTAATGTTCCAGGCATCCCGGCATATAGGAACCAGGTATCTCACATCACCATGGTTAACATTCCCAGGATGGTCCTCAGAGGAGCCCTTAAGTATCTCAAGGAATACCTCCCAAAAATGGAACAGACAGTACAGAAACACACCCTTTGGCCCCCTAATTAAATTAATTCCTTTTGCCTGCATGATATCCCTCCATTCATGTGCCTATCTAAGAGCCTCTTAATGCCCCAGTCATATTTTCGTCAATACAACCCCTGGCAGCACATTCCAGGCATCCACCACTCTCTGTGTCAAAAAACACTTGCTCAGCACATCTCACTTGAACTTTCCCCTCGCACCTTACATGCATATCCTCTAGTATTTGACCTTTCAACTCTGGAAGAAAGATACTGGCCATCTACTCTGCTTCTCCAGAGAAAACAACCCAAGTCTGTTCAAACTCTCTTTTATAGCACATACCCTCTGGTCCAGGCAGCATCTTGGTAAACCTATTTGGTATCCCCTCCAACACCTCCACATCCTTCCTCTACTGGGATGACCAGAACTGAACTTAATGCTCCTGATGTGGCCTAACCTGAGCTTTATAAACCTGCAACAAACTTCCTTACCCTTAAACTCAATGCCTTGACTAATAAGAGTAAGCATGCCATGTACTGTACCTTCGTCAGAACCTTATTAATCGGTACAGCACTTTCAGCGAGCAATGGACACGGACCCCAAGACATCTCTTTATATCCCTCTGTACTGAGATGCCTCCAAGAGGACCATAACCTGGTGGTAGGATTTGGAGGCTTGCGTGCCTCAATGACCCGGAGAGCTACGTCAGCTGGAGTCAGGGCTTTATGCTTTGGCTCTTGGTAGGGTCAGCCATGCCAAAGAAGCCAAAGGGTAGAGGCCAGACAAAGAGTGGTGCACTGGTCCTCCAGGTTTGGGGGTTCAGCTCAGGGCTAAAAACCCTGACTGGTAAAACAAAATTGTTATGGAAACAGCAATGACAAATCCTTCTACATCTGAGTGTGACGGTATTCCTGTATCACATTGACATGACTGATCACAGTAAAAATCGACAGGAAGCTACTAACAGGACGGAGGAAGCCCTGAGCACTACCAGAGAAGGAGGACCTTCATCGCTGCCCTAAATGACAGTGGTGTAATGGGCAGTAAGTAAAAAGTACTGGGATGGCAAATACAACAGACATGCTAACCTGAGACTGAGCTTCCACCCAAGTTAGACATAAAAGATTTCATTATTTTCAAGAGGAGATGAATTCAAGCCAATATTCATCTGTCAACCAGTGTGCGTGGGAGGTAGTTCTGCATAAGCTTCACTTTCCTTACATCAGAACAATAATTATACCCCAAAAAATTACGTTATTGAGATGCTCTTAGCCTGTGAGAGGCACTTCACGAATATAGGCCTGTTACTTCATTAAACATACAAATTAGGATCAGGAGTAGAGCACTTGAGCCTACGCTGCCATCAAAATCTCAACTCTGCATTCCTGCAGACTTCCGGGAACCTTTCACCTCCTTGCTTATTGAGAACTGACCTCTCTCCACCTTAAAAATATTCAGAGAACCTGCTTCCAACACCTTTTGAGGAAGAGAGTTCCAAAGACTCACTGGCTTCCCAGGAGAAGAATACTTTTCCTCATCAGTGCCTTAAATGGGCCGCCTCTGCAGCGAGCCCTGGTTCTAAATTCCCCACATCCTCACCACCTCCAGATTGGTGTGATCCATTAAGATCTTATGGTCCCAACAAGTTCACAGTCATTCCACACAACTCATACAAGCCTAGTCCATTCATCTTTTCCTCTGTGGACTACCGGCCTGCTCCACACTGTGGTCAAGTTGATCTTCTCAGGAGACACACAAGACTAGAATCTGGAGCAACACAGAAGATTCTGGAGAACCTCAGACAGCAGCTGTTGAGGGAAACAGACAGCTGATGACCTGAAACGTTGATTTCTCTTCACAGACGCTGCCTGACCTACTGAGTTCCTCTAGCACACTCAAGTTCAAGTTATTCAACAGCAAGGTAAAACATTGTTCCTCTGGGCCCAGTATATAGAATCATATACAGCACATATATTTATGATCCAACACATCCAGTCACTAAAAAGTATTAGCACAAGTTTCTGAGTGTTATGGCTATAAGACTGACGGGTTGACAGAAAGTGTGAGGTGCATGCTTATGTAAGAAAGAATGTGAATCGCTTATCTGTGAAACTTCTCTGAGCTTCTCCCAAAGCATTCACATCCTCCTTTAATATGGAGATGGATAACCCAAATGGTCCTCCAGATGTTTACTCACCTGTTGTCTCATCTAACAGAAGCAACAACCCTACCTCCTCATTCAAATTCTCTCGCAACATATTAATTTTTCTTAGCTGTTAAAAGATGGCCTCTCTTACTGGTCAAGCAGTGTAGGAGCAATGTTTGAGTCAGCCTTTGGGAATTAAATGGTGGAGGAGAGGTGCCGTGGGAGTATTTGAGAAAGTCCCTGGGTTACATAACTGACAACTGTCTGTAAGCAATTTCTTTGTCAGTCAGAAGCATGTGTTCATTACAGTAACCTACAAGTACTGATTTAAGGACATGTCTTTCATTTCATTGAACAATTAATCAAACACTACAATAAATAATGGAATATTTGCTGTATTCAGTCGTTGACAAATACCATGAAACATTATTATTGATAGTATGAAAAATGCTTTAAAGCTGTATAGGTAAATTTGTGAAAAATTGGATTTCTATAAACCACACCAATTGTAACCTGGAGAGCACTTGAGTTAAAGTAGGAAAAGAGCCAAATAATTTAAGCTCACAACAGGATAAGCAAAACAAAGATTTGGGTTTCCAGACTGGAGACAGCACAAAGCACGTCAAGTTTGGAAGAGAGCTGGGTTCAATTAATTACGCAGTAAAGAGGTGCCATAGACCTACAGCACAACCTGAAAAATGTTATCTATCAGTAGCAACACACACAAAATACTGGGGGTACTTTGTAAATCAGGCTTTGTCTATGGAGGGAAATGTACAGTCAACATTTCAAACCAAGACCCTTCATCAGGACTGGAAACTATGTACATTTTGTCAGATCAGAACCAAATGAATACAAGGAATGGAAGCAAGAAATCTGGCCCAAATATCTGAGCCAGGATCTCATTATTTCTTCTCTAGCCTCCCACAGCTGCAGACTTACTGACCAGACCTTGTACATTATCATCCAAATCATGGGCAGATGAAAGTCTGCTCCACAATTCAACATGAACATGAAAACCAAAATCCCTTCTAAATGCTCCAGGTACCCTTCTGACTTGGATTCATAACCCTACCAACCACTCTGTAATTTACTTACTTAGAGATACAGCATGGTAACTAATACAGCCTAATGTGACCAATTAACTTACTAACCCATACAACTTTGGAATGTTGGAGGAAACTGGAGCACTCAGAGGAAACCCACTTGGTCACGGGGAGAACATACAAACTTCTTACAGACAGCAGCAGAACTGAATCACAAACAAGAGAAAATCTACAGATGCTGGAAATCCGAACAACACACACAAAATGCTGGAGGAACTCAGCAGGCCAGGCACAAAGCGTCGACTGTACTCTTTTCCATAGATGCTACCTAGCCTGGCTGAGTTTCTCCAGCATTTTGTGTGTGCTGCAGCACAGCTGAACCTGCACCTCTGTTGCTCCGACTGCTACATTACCTTGACACCCTAGAAAAAAAAGCATAATTTCAAAGTGTCAAAAAAATATTTTCTCCAGTTCTGATGAAAGTTTCTGGCCAAAACATCAACTCTCATTCTCCTCTCTGCAGGTATTGCCTGACCTGCTGAACATTTGCAGCTTTTTCTGATTTAATTTTGGTTCCAGTTTCTATCCCATTCTAAAGAGATTGGATTGGATGCATTTGGTTTCAAAGTCATCCTGTTATTGAGCAGCATGCTTCCATTTAGTTTCAAGCATCTGTCCTTTCATTTTGACATGAGGTGTTAACGGTGAAAGCAAGTGAACAAATAGTATATATAGATTGGGCGTGGTTTAATATAAATATTTTCATTTTTTAGTTGAACGTGTGGGAAATAAATAGGAGACAATAACCAATTATGTTGTTTTAAAATATAGGAGGCTGACTCAGAGTCCATGCCAGCTCTCAGAGCAATCCCAGTAACCTCCCCAGCTAATTTTCCCTGTAATTTATTCCCTCTACACTCCCAGTCATTCCCCAGAGATTCTATCGCTTATCCACCACACTGCAAACCAATTAACCTACTGATCAGTAAGTCCTAGAGCAACACAGCACACAGAGACCCTTCAATCCATGACAAACAGGGTGCTTACCCATCCAGTCCCAATTTCCTGCATTCTGCCCAAGTCTGTACAAGCCTCTGCCCAAGTGCCTCTTAAATGATACCACCGTACCTGCCTCAACCACTTCCAGTGACCGCTCATTCTACATACTCACCACCTTCTGTGTGAATAGGTTACCTCTCAGGTACCTTTTAAATCTTTCCCAACCTACTCTAAACCTATACCCTCTATATTTCGATTCCCCATATCCTGGGCAAAAAAGACTTTACCGTTCTCCTCATCTTTGCCTCTCATAATTTTAACCACTTCCATTAGGTTCCCCTCATCCTGCTATGTTCCAAACAACCAAGACCCAGCCTGGCTAACTTCTCCCTATAACTCAGGCCCTCTAAACCTGACAACGTCTACCATTAATCTTTTCTGCACCTTTTCCAATTTAACCAATCTCTCCTTTAACAGGGTGACCAAAGTTGTGCACCTTACTCCACATAATGACATAATGCAGGAGAATGTCACAACTCCTATAGTCAGTGCTCTGACTGATGAAGGCCAGCGTGCCAAATGCCTTTTTCACCATGCTGTCTACCTGTGAAACTACTTTTAATTAACTATGCACTTTAGGTCCTTCTGTTCCACTACACTCCTAGTGTCCTACCATTCAGAGTAACCCAACTCTAGTTTGAATTTCCAAAATACATCACTTCACACTTATCTGTATTGAAATCAATCTGTCACTCCTCAGCCTATTTCCATAACTGATCAAGATCACCCTGAAATCTATGACAACATTCTTCACTATCAACAATTTCAAGTCATCCTACGTTAAGCAGATGCTCAGAGACACCGAGTGCGGCCATCAGCAAACAAGAAAGAGCCTACCCCAACTTCAAGCAGGCTTCAATTCTACCAGTGCCTAAGAAGAACATGGTGACCTGCCTCAAAGACTATATTCTAGTACTACTTACATCCACTGTGATGAAGTGATTTGAGCAGTTGGTGATGAAACATATCAACTCCTGCCTGAGAACTGACTTGAATCTGCTCCAACTTGCCTACCGTTAACAACAGGTCAACAGCAGATGCCATTTCATTGGCTCTTCACTCAACCCTGGAACATCTGGGCAGTGAAGATGCATACATCCGGATGCTCTTCATTGACTGTAATTCAGCATTCAATAGTATCATCCCTCAAAACTAATCAATAAGCTTCAAGACCCAGGCCATAATACCTCCTTGTGCAATTGGATTCTCAGTTTCCTCACTTGCAGACCCCAGTCAGTTCATATTGGCAACCACACCTCCTCCCCAATCACCATCAGCATAGGTAAAGCACAAGGCTGTGTATTTAACCTCCTGCTTTAGTCACTTTATACTCATCACTGAGAGGCTAATCACAGCTCCACTGCCATCCGTATTTATGTTTGCTGTTCGTCGAATCAAAATGGTGATGAATTGACATATAGGAGGGTAACTGAAAATTTGGCTGAGTGGTGTCACACAACAACCTCTCACTCACAGTCAGCAAGACCAAGAAGCAGGTTATTGACTTCAGGAGGAGGAAACCAGAGGTCCATGAGCCAGGTCTCATCAGGGGATCAGAGGTGGAGAGGGTCAGCAACTTTAAATTCTTGGGTCCAGCACGCAAGTGCCATTACGAAGAGAGCACAGCAATGCCTCTATTTTCTTAGAAGTTTGCAAAGATTCTGCACGCCATCTAGAACTTGGACAAACTGCTATAGATGAGTGGTGAAGAGTAATATTGACTGGTTGTATCACAGCCTGGTAAGAGAACACCAAGGCCCTTGGATGGAAAAGACTGCAAAAAGTAATGGATATAGTCCAGTTCATCACAGTTAAGGCACCCCACACCATCAAGCACATCTACATGGATTCATTGTCAAGGATCCCCATCATCCAGGCCATGCTCTCTTCTCACTTCTGCCATCAGGAAGGAGGTACAGAGGCCTCAGGAGCTACAGCACCAGGTTTAGGAACAGGTTATTACCCCTCATCCGTCACGGTCTTGAACCACTCCATCACTGAACTGTTCCCTTAACTTTCAAACACTCTTCATCTCATGTTCTCTATATTTGTTGGTTATATATTTATAATTATTATTCTTCTTTCTTTTTGTATTTGCACTGTTTGTTGTCTGTCCATCCTGCTGAGTGTGGTCTTTCGATGATTCTATCGTGTTTCTTGTACTTACTGTGAGTGTCTGCAAGGAAATGAATTCCAGGGTCGTATCTGGTGACACATATGTACTTTGATAATAAATTTACTTAGAACTATAAATTAATCTGCAAATTTAGCATTCAAGCCTTGTGCATTTGCATCCAAATATACAGTACAAATAACAGGAGTCCAAATACTGAACTCTCCATAATGAGAAAAAACCTTCAACCATAACCCCTGCTTCCTATCTCTAAGATAACTTTAAATCCGCCTAACTAGCTGCCCCTGAATTGAGACCTCACCTTCCAAATCCATGCAGGACCTCATCAAAGTAGGCAACGTGTACTGCCTTACCCTTATCTACCCTTTTGGTTATTTCTTCAAAGAACTCCAAAAGATATCCGAAATGCATCTGTCCATGCTTAAAGCCACGCTGATTCCTCCTAATCAGACATCATCTATTCAAATACTAGTAGATAATGTCAGGCTGACTATCCTGTTGTTCTCTGGCTTGACTTCGCTACCCTTCTGAAACAACAGAACAACATTAGCCGCCTTCCAGTCTTCAGAAACTTTACCAGTGGCTACCGATGAAACAAATATCTCCACAGGAGCCCCTGCAATTTCTTCTCTAGACTCCGAGCTTTATCCCAGGACTTGCTCTTGCCCACAGTCCCACACCCCTGCCAACCTAGTTTAAATCCTCCCATGTCACACCAGGGGCAAACCCATGTGGTAGCAATGGCTGGTAAACCCTCATCTCACAGTTCCTGAGCCCCAAGTTCAATCCCAACCTCCGCTGCTATCTGTATGTTGAGTTTGCCCACTCTACCTGTGATGGAGTGAGTTTCCCCCAGGTACTCCAGTTCTCTCCCCATATCCCAACAATGTGCAGATTGGTGGGTTATATGGTTATTTAAGCTGCCCCTAGGGTTTGGAAGATGGGTAGAATCTATGGGGGAGATGATCTGAATGTGGGGAGAATTTGAAAATTAAAATGAGGAGACAGTGGAGAAATGGGATTGCAGCATGAAATGAGCTAGCATCAATTCCATGGACTGAATGGCCTCGTATGTTGCAGGGAAATATGAAATATATGGTAAAACTGAATAAAGCCTATACACTACTTTATACTTTCCTCTCTTTTAGTAGCAATATTTATTTTTATAATTCTTATTGTATAGTTTTTAATGTATTGCATTATGCTGCTGCAACAAATTTCACAACGGACATCAGTCATAATACTGAAACTGAAAGGAAAGCGAATGATAAAGAGGGAGTTAAAAATAATGAAGATTTTGAGTGTGGCAGAAAATGCAGCAGGTGGTGAAATGTGAGCTTGGGAGTGATACAAGGGGAAAAAACTGTGGTCAGCTATGTAAACAGCAGGAGTTTGCAGCTGGCTCGAGAAGGCAGATTAGTTAAAGACAGGGTAGGGCCATTGTTGGCGAAGGAGGATGTCTAGTTGCCAGGGGTGGCTGTGGAAGTAATGGTGACAGTGACGGTGTCAGTGCAGGATTGCAAAATCCACTGACAATGAGGCGACAGCAGAGCTGGTTCTGAAAATAACAGCAGCGCGCTCTAGTATACTGAGTCACTGGGCTGTTAGCTGCGACGATACAGACTGCCGGTGGGTGGGTGGGGGGGGGGCGGGGGTTGCTAGAGACAGTGGGGAGAAATTGGGGCAGGTTATCCAAGGTGGGTTGTAGTAAGATGGTGGCAGGGCGGGAGAAACTTGGATGTTAGTTACCTAGATTGAGTTATAAGGAGAAGCTGGAGAGGCCAGGATTGCTTTCCCTGGAAGGAAGGAGGATGGGTGGGGGGGGGGGGGTGCAGACCTGATAGAGATGCATTAAATCATAACGGGCATCAATAATCTGGATGGTCATGGTCTCTACTCAGGGAGGGGAGTGTAAAACTAGATGGCATGGGTTTACGGACAGAGGGGATAGTTTACAAAGGAGACCGGAGGGGTCAGTTTTTCCACACACAAAGGGTGGTGTGTATATGGAAAAAGTTGCCAAAGGAAGGGGTGTAGTTGGGTACAATTACAGTGTTTAAAAGTCACCTTGACAGCTACATGTATAGGAAAGGTTTAAGAGGGATATGGGCCAAATATAGACAAATGGGACCAGCTCAGGTAGACACTTCAGTCAGCATGGATGAGATGGGCCTGTTTCCATGCTGTATGAATATAGACAGGGGAGATTAAAATTAAAAGGGGGAGATCTTCTTCTTCCAAGGTAGTCCCTCAACCTCAAAGCAGACTTGCTTCCTCACTGTGGGTTCTGAGGCAGATAATGTGGGAATGGCGGACTCTTTCGCTGAGGGAAAACTTGAGCGTCATTGTCGCACTGCACTGGGTTCAGGTCGCCTCAGTTCTGGGATGGAGTCTCTGTGGTCCTCCAGTCACTGGGGAGAGCACCTCCACTTCTGCAGAAGGTGCATTGGAGACGAGCTACAGTCAGAAGGACAGGGCAAAGTGGCGGGGTAAGGATACATCCCAGCTTGTCATAGGTCCTCACTGAGACAGGTTCTGCTGTAGACCCATTGCTTTTGTGCTGTGGCTTGCAAACCAAAATGAAGAAAATGTAAGATGGAGACAAATTTCCTTGGGCAGACAAATATGAGGAGGGTGTTCCATGGTCCAACCGACAGAACCAAGGGCTTTCTGGAGGTTGAAGACGGCCACCTACAGTGACTGGGGTGACCGGTCATAGAGCTACACAGCATGGACAATGAGCCAAGCGGCCCAACTCAGCAAGCCCATTTGCCAACACTCGGCCCATCACCCCTCTAAAGCTCTCCTGTACACATACCTCTTAAACGTCATTGTTGTACCCGCCTCAGGAAGGTGGTATAGAAGCCTCAGGGCCTATAGCACCTGATTCAGAAACGGTTATCACCCCTCAACCATCAGGATCCTGAACCAGAGGGGATAGCCTCACTCAACTTCACTTGCCCCATCACTGAACTGTTCCCGCAACCTAGGGACTCACTTTCAAGGACTCTTCAAACACATTCTAAATATTTATTGCTTATTTATTATTATTTCTTTTTTCTTTCTTCTTGCATTTGCACAGATTGTTGCCTTTTGCACACTAGCTGTCCACTCTGTTGGTGCGGTCTTTCATTGATTCTATTATGGTTATTAGATTTACTGAGTATGCTCGTCACAAAATGAATCTCAGGGTGACATATGGTGACATATATGTACTTAGATAATAAATTTACTTTGAACTAAGAACAGCCACTTCCTCTGCCAGCTCGTTCCATATACCCACCACCCTCTGTGTGAAAAACTTGCCCCTCAGGTTTCTTTTATATCTTACCTTGCTCTGCTCACCTTAAACCCACACCCTGTAATTTTAGTTTTTCCAATCCTGAGAAATGACTGTGAACATCCACCTTATCTATACCCCTTAGGAATTTATACACCTCTACAGGGTCACTCTGCCTCCTATTCTCTGGGGAACAAAATTCCCAGCCTATTCTTGAAACTCTAACACTCCAGTCCTGGTAACATCCTCAGAAACCTTCTTGTGCACTTTCCAGATGAACGACATTCTCCCTGTAGCAGGCCAACCAGAACACAACTGGAGTCAAAGTCTCACATGACGTGCAGGTCAGGTCCTTTGAACAACTGGCTAGAAGAGGATTGAGTGGACGAGTGAGAGATACGTAACTGTCTTTAACCTGCATAGCAAGCCCTCATTTTCAGCTGGGAATCTGCGATGTTTTGCAAACCAATGTTTGCAATTCCTCAGTGCAGAGGACTTGTTCTGTAAGGCACCGTCAGGAATTTGGAGGACAAAAATGTGGTGAACTATTGTCAGATTCATTTAGGTTTGTAATATGACCTTGAAATACAAAACCTAAAAAGCCTGCTTCCCTTAGGGAATTAAGCATGGAATACTAACTCCTCCAGTTTTTGGATGGCTATCTCATAAATACTGCCAAACCAAACACTGGATCCCCATCTCCTTGGCTTGGGATAACAAAGCTCATCCCTGAGCTGCCATCTGACGAGAATGTTCAGGCCTTTGAGCCTCTGCTGGTTGAGACAGGTACCTCCTCCAGTTCCAACTTCCTGCATGTTTCATGGCTCTGAGATACAAGGATACTGGGTGGTGGACTGAGCTGGGTTAGGGCCCAAAGCCGTCTGAGAAATGAGGGCGCTTGCAAGACAGAGTGGTACGTAACCCCGTATCCTACATTTCAATTTCCTTTTGATGACCTTAATGCACTTAATTACAGAATGGTCCATCTGGAGGGCATGCTAACAAAAGCTTGTCACTGCATTCTGGTGCATGTGACAATAGTAAACCAACACCCAACTTCATTTCTCCACTGCTTGCTGCTTCCTTTGCCTTCATGTTCGGCTCCTCCAAATCTGTCACTGGTTTCTGATGCAAGGTCATTGATCCAAAATTAGAATTGGTTTCACAGCCTGTATTTCACACTCCTGAAGCGGGTGGGGGGTGGGGAGATGGGGAGAAGAGGAGAAGGGAGGGACAAAGAGAGCGGGTAGAGCTGCTGCCCCTCATGGCACCAGAGACCCCAGTCGGTCCCAACTGTGCAATGTTCTCATAGTGACCACGTGAGTTTCCCCTGGGTGCTCCAGCTTCCTCCCACATCCTGGTGACAAGGGCTAATTATCCACTGTAAATTGCCCCTAGTATGTGGGTAAAGGGTACAAATGGGAGGGAGTTGATGGGAGTATGGACAGAATAAAATAAAATTTATATTTACAGATTTATTGCTGAATGCACAATAACTGGCTGCACCATGGTCTGGTATGGCATTTCAAATGCACAGAATCTACAGAGAATAGTGGACCAAGCCATCACTGGCACATCCCTGCCCACCATTGAAAGTATCAACATTTATTTACTTAAGTAACATTTATTATCAAATATCCCCACTATCTTCTTGCAGCTACCAGGTACAGAAGCCTGAAGCCTATACCAGCAGGTTCAAGGACAGCCATTCAGTTCTTGAATTGACAATAAACTGGACTGGTCAAAGAACACTGAGGCTGTCTACAAGAAAGGTCAGAGTCATCTCTATTTCCTGAGGAGAATGAGGTCCTTTAACATCTATTGGACGATGCTGAGGATGATCTACGAGTCTGTGGTGGCCAGTGCCATCATGTTTGTTGTTGTGTGCTGGGTGAGCGGGCTGAGAGTAGCAGACACCAACAGAATCAACAAACTCATTCGTAAGGCCAGTGATGTTGTGGGGATGGAACTGGACTCTCTGACGGTGGTGTCTGAAAAGAGGGTGATATCCAAGTTGCATGCCATCTTGGACAATGTCTCCCATCCACTACATAATGTACTGGTTGGGCACAGGAGTACATTCAGCCAGAGACTTATTCCACCGAGATGCAACAC
The DNA here is from genome assembly GCF_963921235.1 of Mobula hypostoma. Taxonomy (NCBI): domain Eukaryota; kingdom Metazoa; phylum Chordata; class Chondrichthyes; order Myliobatiformes; family Myliobatidae; genus Mobula; species Mobula hypostoma. The sequence goes on along the minus strand of NC_086101.1, from coordinate 25,110,485 downwards.
AGACCGCCATAGGAAGTCATTCCTGCCTGTGGCCATCAAACTTTACAACTCTTTCCTTGGAGGGTCAAACACCCTGAGCCAATAGGCTGGTCCTGGACTTATTTCCTGGCATAATTTACATATTACTATTTAATTATTTATGGTTTTATATTGATATATTTATACTCTATTCTTGGTTGGGGCAACTGTAACGAAAATCAATTTCCCTCGGGATCAATAAAGTATGACTATGACTATGAACTGACCCGCGCTCAGTCAGGTTTATTGTCATGTAAATGCACAAGCGCAGCAAAAGAAAACTTACTTCAGCAGCGTCACAGCCACAGAGCACAACATTCACAAGAAAAACTTAAATTATACAAGAAACACAAACAGAACAAAAAGTCCATTTTAGTGGTCGTAGTGTTAGCATACTGAGGTGGCGATTTGTGTTGTGCAGGCTGGTTCTAGAAGTACCAGCATCTGCAGGCTTTCTCCTGTTTATTACACGTTCTTGAACCCCTTGAGTGAGGGTTCAGCCAATCTAGGCTGCTGCACGTAAATTTCCCATTCCATCCATGCAGACATGTAGTTGTGTGTACGGCAATAGACTCGACTTGACTCGGCTTGAGGGAAGTGAGTGGTTGATGGTCCACACAGGCACAATGGACTGAAGGGCCATTTCTTTGACACCTCCATCCAACACTGCCGGCCTCGAAACACTCAGCTGAACTCTGCCAATCACTGTCACAAGCCTCCCTCGGTGTACCACGCACACAGGTCCCAAACTAGCCATCACAGGCGCTGTGAAGCCGGGCGTGTACGTGTTCAGTGCTGACACATGCGTGGTTTGGATTCCCTGCTATTGAGCCTTTTAACTACAGTCACTCAGGTCACTGAGCAAGGACCAGCTTTCCAGGTAATTCAAAGTCTGTGCCAAGTGGGTCAAGGCAGGCGATGACTGGTGAAAGGAGAAGCTGATGAGGAGCAGATGGAGCTGCCAGCAGCCATCCGCACGAGACAGACCTCGGCACAGCAGATCCCAATTAACTACCAGGTGTCCGTCTCAGCCGGGAGAAAGGCCATCGAGGACAGCCTCCTCTCGGGCAAGAAGTACGGCATCCGGGCTGGATGCATTGCAGTCTGGTACGGCAAGTTGAATATGCAAGAACACAAGAGGAACAGTGGGAAGCAGAGGACAGTAGAGTAGTGGACTTTGCCCAGTGTATCATGGACACACCCCTCCCCACCATTGGGCGTACCTACAGAAGGTACTGACTCGAAGAAGCAACATCCATCATCAACAATCCCCACCATCTGGGCCACACTATCTTCTGACAGCTACCATTGGGTGGAAAGTACGGAAGTCTGAAGTCCCACACTGCCAGGTTCAAAAACAGCTACCTCCCTTCAATTCAGTTCTTGAAACAACCTGAACATCCCAAATCACCACCTCAGTAGAACAACACTTTCACCATTTTCTACTGCAATGGGCTGCTTTTTAAAAAATTCTAAATGTGTTCTTTCTTGTATTGAACAGAGATAAACAACACACACACACACACACACACTGGAGGAACTCTGCACGTCAGCAGCCCCCATTAAACTGAACAGATGACCTTTCAGGCTGAGACCCTTTCAAGTACAGCACAGTATGGCCCCTTCAGTCCACAATGTTGTGAAGAATATAGACCTCCTCACACTCTATCTAACACTTCCCTCCTATATAGTCCATAACCCTCCATTTACCTTACATCCTTGTGCCTATCTAAGAGTCTCTTAAATGCTGCTATCGTGTAAACGTTGAACAGCACAAAACTGTTTAGGCCCTTCAGCCCATGATGTGTGATGACCTTTAACCTACAAGATCAACCCAACCCTTCCCGCCCACATCGCACTCCATTTTTCTGTCTCCATGTGCCTATCTATAAGTCTCTTAAATGCCCATAATGTGTCTGCCTCTACCACCACTCCCAGCAGTGCATTCCATGCCACCACTGCACTCTGTGTATAAAAGCCTACCTCTGACATCACCCATATATTTTCCTCCAATCACCTTAAAAGGATATACTCTGGTACTAGCCATTGCTGCCCTGGGTATAAGTCGCTGGCTGTCCACTGCAGCCATGCCTCTCATAATCTTATACACCTCTATCAAATCACTTCTCATCCTCCTTTGCTCCAAAGAGAAAAGCCCTAGCTTGCTTAACCTTTCCTTGTAGGTATGCTCTCTAAACTATAACGTCCATAGATGTTCTATAAATGTTTATGTGATCTGTTTAATGCTCTGTTTTTGTTAATATTGTGTATCTAATGATATGTTCCTGTGATGCTGCTACAAGTAAGTTTTTCACTGCATCTGTGCATATCCGTCCTTGTACGTATGGCAATACACTTGACCTCGAGATGGACGGACCAAGCAGGGAGCCATGGTGCACTACACAGTGACATACAGCCAGAGGCTAACATTCCCCTACTTTCAAATTTCAGAAGTTCAAAGAAAATTTATTATCAAAGTACATCTATGTCACCATGTCCAACCCTGGGATTCATTTTCTTGTGGGCATACTCAATAAGTCCTTAATAGAGTAATAACCCTAATAGAATCAATAAAAGACAGCACTAACTGGCTGTTCAGACAGTGTGCAAAAGACAACTGTGCAAATACAAAAAGAAATAAACAATAATGATAAACAAATAAGCAATAAGTATTGGGAACATAAGATGAAGAGTACATGAAAGTGACTCCATTGGTTGTGTGAACATTTCAGTGATGGGTTAGCGAATGAAGTTGAGTGAAGTTATCCCCTTTGGTTCAAAGCTCAATAGTTGATGGATAATAACTATTCCTAAATCGGGTGGTGTGAATCCTGAGACTCCTGTACCTTCTTCCTAATGGGTCCCTGATGATGGATTCTACTTTCCTGTGACAATGCTCCATGTAGATTTGCTCAATAAATAGTGGGGAGGGCTTTACACATGATGGACTGGGCCACATCCACCACTTTATTTCGGATTTTCTGTTCAAGGGCATTGGTCTTTCCATCCAAGGGTGTGATGTAGCTGGTCAAAATACTCTCTACCACACATCTATAGAAGTTTGTCAAAATTTTAGATGTCATGCCAAATCTTCGCAAACTCCAAAGCAAAGTTCCCCAATTCCCATTAGCATCTGAGTCAAACCTGTATGATCAATGTCCTTTCCTCCCAAAGTCAGAACGTGAGGATGTGCACTAACGGCTGTGCGACGTTCAGGACCATTCCCAACTGCTCATTGATTTAAGAGACTGGCAAAAACAGACAGGAGGGGAATAATGTTCAACACCCACATGTGTCAGGCAGGTGACGATCTCCAACAAGAGAGAGTCCTTCACTGGTATCACTGCACAGTGGGTAGTTCTGCTGTCTCACGGCCAGAGATCCCGGGTTTGATGCTGATCTGCAGTTCTGTCTGCGTGGAGTTTGCACCTTCTCCATCACCGTGTGGGCTTCTTACCACATTCCAAAGGCATGTGGGTTGGTGGGTTAAATGGTTACTGTAAATTTCTCTCAGTGTGTGGGTGAGTGGGGTGAGTTGATGGTATTGTAGGAAGAGTGGGTTACAGAGAAAATCAGTGAGGAATAGGATTCCTTTGGGGGCCAGCATAGACTCAATGAGACAAATGGCTTCCAGTAGGTCAGAACGGAATATGTTAACTTGGAGATATCTTCATCACTTAGTCCCAAAGTACCAACATCCTGGAAAAATCACAATTATAACTGTGGCCACAACGACCAGCGCTCAGTGACTGACTCACCACCTGAAACCCTCAAACTTTCCCCCATCAGGAAGGTACAAGTCAGGAGTGTGATGGAAAAACAGACAATCCTTGGGAGGAATTCAATGGGTTGAGCAGCACCTGTGGAGGAGGGATTCAAACCAAAATGTCGACAATGACTCCTCTCCACCACAGACGCTGCTCAACCTACAGAGTTCCACCAGCAAATTGTTTCTAGCTCCTGATTCCAGCGCCTGCCATCCCTTGAGTGATGGAAGTAATCGGCACTCCTCTGGATCACTGCAGCTCCAACAAGACACCTGCAGCTCAACACAATCTCCAGGACAATAGTGGTCCTTTGCTTGGTGCCCCACCCACCATTCTAAGCACTGCGGCCCTTCACCACTGGCACGCAGTGGCCAAAAGGTATGCACCACCTGCTACAACACCTTCTAACCCACCACCTCTACCATTAAGGACAAGAGCAGCAGGTATGGGGAGGACCACCACTTGCAGGTTCCCTTCCAAGCCATGCATCATTCTGACCTGTAACTATGTCCCTGGTCCTTCAGCATCACCAGGTCTGAAACCTGAACTCCCTCTCTGACAGGACCTTCACCTGAAGGACTGTAACAGCTCGAGGAGGCAGGGCACATTTTCTGGGGTCCGTAGATATTGCATTTACTTTATTAATGTCACATGTATGTTTCTTGGAAGCTGTTCATACAAATCAGATAATTACATAGCACACTGGGGTACAGCAAGGTAAAACAGTAACAGAATGTAAAATAAAGTAGCACAACTAAAGAGAAAGTGCAGTTCAGGTAGACATTAAGGTGCATGATCAAAGTAGATAGTTTGAATTCAAGGTTCATTTTCTATCAAAGCATGTATACAGAAAACAACGCTGAGATTCGACTTCCCGTAAGCAGCCATGAAACAAAGAAACAGCATGGAACTCATTCAAAGAAAACTTCAAACACCCAATGCGCTAAAAAAGAAGAAACTGTACAAATGGCAAACAATGAACATCAAGCCAGATGTCCAAGAGTCAAATCAGAGACAAGAGAACATCTGCAGATGGTGGAATTCCATTTAACACATATAAAATGCTGGAAGAACTCGGCCGGCCAGGCAGCATCTATGATTAAACAGTCAATGTTTCGGGATCCTCTTTTCCATAGATGCTGCCTGGCCTGCTGAGTTCCGTCAGGATTTTTCGTGTGTTGTTTGGAGTTAAGAGTATTCGGTTTAGTTCAGTTCAGCACTTTGCCACTTGCTGAGTACAGGCCGCAGAGCCAGTCTTTGCTGATGTGCCCCAATCTGCACGGAAGTGCCCCGATCAAACTGTTCATGAACTACAGAAGAAAGTAAACAAAATCCAAAAATACACAATATGAACCTCAAAGTCCCTCAAAACCAGTCCGTAGCCACAAGCCTCGCTAATCAATCCTTGTAACGTGGACCCCAAGACTCCTGCACTTTCCTCCCGACAGTAACTAGCGAGAGGGAGAGGAAAACCAGTCAGACAAAGGCAGACAATGCCAAACACCCACCTGACCTCCGCTCTCATCCTCGTCGACTTCAACCTTGATCAACTCCTCAATCAGAGAGCAACAATGGAGCCAATCATGGACTCATGCCCATGCCTCCAGCACACACACTCTGCTCCCATCCTCACTGAACTCCCTCGGAGACACCAAAGCACTGCCTGGTTGCTCAAATCACACCACTGTTGGAGAAGGTTTAATAGGTTGGCACAACATCATGGACCAAAGGGCCTGTTCTTTGTAGGACACAGTTGTTGAACTCCACAATTCATGGTCTCAATATTATTTTTTTACTTATTTATTTAATATTATTTAGGTTTCTTTTGTACTTGCACAGTGTCTTTTGCATATTGGTTGTTTGTCAGTCTTCGTGCTTAGTTTTTTCATGATTCTATCGCACTTCTTTGTAAATGCCCACAAGAAGATGAATCTCAGGGTAGTATACGGTGACATATACATACTGATAATAAATTCACTTTGAACGATGTTTCATGTTGAAGTCAAGAGTCCGTTTCATCATACTAGGAATCCATCTTATCATACTAGTTACAATGATGCCATTGATGCCCAGCTCTGGAAAATGATTAAAAATCATTCAATTATTAACTCCTGCTGTTCGAAATGCTGAGAAATATCAATCTGGGTACAGAGAGGAAGGGAGGGTCAGAGGAGGAAGGACAAGTGATAGAGTGCCACAGTGCTATCTGGGGTGGATCGCTGATAGAACGAGATGGGGTAATGAGGAGCTGCAGCACAGGGGTCTCATGGAAAGTGGAGAATACCAGCTTTGTCTCAGAAAGGGCAGAGTTTGAACATAATGCTCTGCGTAAGCAAGAGTGACTTCATTCGTGGACACAGCAAGCCTAACATGACATTTCAACCTTCAGTGACCACAGTGCTGGCACCCAGTCACAAAGGGAGAGTGGATCCAGAAAGCTTCACCTTTCTGACGTCAAGAACATCTCAAGTTGCACAAGTCCTCTCCCCTCCCGCATTAACACCACTCTCCTCCTTACACAGCAGCTAGGCACACCTCACACTCCGAAACCTCTGCACTTACCATTGTCCCTCACACGTGAATGCTCTCTACTTGCACACTGGCCACCTGCCACTTGCACACTTGACACCCATCACACGAACACCCTACTATCCACATACCAACCAGGCCTCCCTTTGCACACTAACACCCAGCCCCTTTCCTCACCTGCAGCCTCACACGCTGTGGGTCAGAAACAAACATAATCAAGGACCCATTGATCTGATGTGACGTAAACGAGCTGCATGGGCCAAATGCCTGTGAATCTGGTTCTAAAACACTGCTGAGAATTGATAGTTCAGGCACACCCTGGAACGTAACAGCAATAGTCCCATTAAACCAAGACTCTGGTTCGTGAACTCTTCCTGGCACACAGTCTGTGCACAGAGCAGACTCTCTCCATGGCATCCAATCAAGCACTCCCTGGTCACACACAGCGCAAATGTGATGTAGTGGAACACTCCCTATTATATAACCAATTAATACTCCCAGTGTAGGTACAGGTCAGATTAGCTGCAGCGTGAACAGCCAGCTGTAGAGACCCATCAAACACTGCCTGGGTAGTGTGGATAGAGAGAAATGAGCTCTCCTTAAATGCCCAGAAAGAGTGATGTCCAAAAATAAATCTATTATCAACATACGTTCATTTCTCTGCAGCAGAACAAATAAATACAATAGAGTAAATGAAAAACTATACACAAAGAATAGTAAACAACCAATGTGCAAAAGATAAACTATACACATACAAATAAATAAATAAATAATATTGAGAACATGAGATGTAGAGTCATTCAGTGAGGGAGGTTATCCACATTGGTTAGGAGCCTGATGGTTGAAGGGTAATAACGGTGCCTGAACCTAGTGCTGCGGGACTTAAGGTTCTTGTACTTCCTTCCCGATAGCAGCAGCAAGAAGAGAGCATGGCCAAAATGGTGGTGGATGTTGCTTTTTTGTGGCAGTGCTCCTGGTCGATGTGCTCACCGTGTGCGTCTCAAAGTCCCTTCCAACACTCATAGAATGGGTTAGGTCCTGAATAAAGTGTCCTCAGTACAGTGGCAGCTAAGACTCACGGAAGAGGGTAAATGCTACTTGTCTCACTATACAGTCCTATCAAACACTGTGAAGGCAGGTTATATATAATGCACCTGACACATAGTCCTATCAAACACTGCCAGGGCAGGTTAGATATAATGTACCTGACACACAGTCCTATCAAACACTGCCAGGACAGGTTATATATAATGCACCCTACACACAGTCCTATCAACACTGCCAGGGCAGGTTAGGTACAATGCACCCTACACACAGTCCTATCAACACTGCCAGGGCAAGTTAGATATAATGTACCTGACACACAGTCCTTTCAAACACCACCAGGGCAGGTTAGATATAATGCACCCAACACACAGTCCTATCAACACTGCCAGGACAGGTTCAAAGTTCAAAGTAAATTGATTATCAAATGATGTACTGAATAGAGTGCATCAGATTCATTTGATGTTCCTTAAGATTCATTTTCTTGTTGGTATTTACAGGGAAAGAAAAGAAATACAAATTTTTATGAAAAACTATACATAAACAAAGACTGATAAATAACCAATGTGCAAAAGAAGACAGATTTTGCAAAATAAAATAATACTGGGAAATTGAGGTGGAGTCAGTAATAAGGAAGGGAAATGAAACATTAGCATTCATTTTGAGAGAACAAGAATAGAAAGGCAAGGATGCAATGCTGGGGCTTTGAAAGTCACTGAGCAGATGATTTTGCAGTATTGTGAGCAGTTTTGGGCCCCTTATCTAAGAAAGGTTATGCCCTGGCATTCAAGTGGGTCCAGAGGAGATTCATGAGAATGATACTGGGAATGAAAGGGTTAATGTATGAGGAATGTTTGATGGCTCCAGGCCTGTTCATGCTGGTGTTTAGATGGAAGGCGGACGGGTGGGCGGGGGGGATATGAGGAGGAGATCTCATTGAAACCGACCAAATATCAAAAGGACTGGATAGAGTGGACATAGCGAGGCAGCCTTCCAACCGTGGGAGCATACAGAACCAGAGAGCACAGCCTCAGAATAGTACGTCCCTTCAGAGATGTGGACGGATTTCTTTAGTCAGAGGTGGTGAATCTGTGGAATTTATTACCATAGGCAGCTACGGAGGCCAAGTCAATAGATATATTTAAAGTGGAGTTTAATAGGTTCTTGATTAGTAAGGGTGACAAAGGTTATGGGAAAAGGCAAGACAAAGGATTGAGAGGGATAATAAATCAGCCCTGATCAGATAGCAGAGCAGATTCGATGGGCTGAATGCCCTAATTCTGCTCCTATGTCTTATGAGTTGTAAAAAGTCTTTGAAAGTGAGGCTGTAGGATGTAGAATCAGTTCAGAGTAGTGGTGACTGAAGTTATCCACACCAGTTCTGGAGCCTGATGGCTGCAGGGTAATAACTGTTCCTGAACCTGCAGTGGTGGGACCCAAGACTCCTGTACCTCCTGCCTGATGGTAGGGGCAAGAAGAGGGCATGGACGGCATGGTGGGGCCAGATATAATATATCCTCCACACAGTTCTGGTGATAAATTGGTTTATTATTGTTACATATACTGAGCTACAGTGAAAAACTTGTTTTACACTTAATGAAACGATCTGTATGGATGACATCAGTGCATCGAGGTAGTTTTGGGGAAATCAATAACAGAGTGTAGGATAAAGTGTTACAGTTACAGATAAAGTGCAGTGCAGGCAGACAATAAGGTGCAAGACCATGACAAGCCAGACTGTGAGGACAAGAAGCCATTGAGTTCTCGAAGGGACTGTCCAATAGTCTTATCACAGCAGGGTAGAAGCTGCCCTTGAGCAGGGTAGTGCATGATTTCAGCCTTTTGTATCTTCTTCCCAACTGGGCAGAGGAGGGGTGGGGGGGGTGGGGGGGAAGAGCAGAGAATGCCTAGGCTGGGTGGAGTCTATGATTATGTTGGCTGCTTTCCTGGTTAGATATGTTGTACTTTCCACACAATCCTATCAACATCACACAACACACACAAAATGCTGGTGGAACACAGCAGGCCAGGCAGCATCTATAGGAAGAGGTACAGTCGACGTTTCGGGCCGAGACCCTATCAACATCACCAGCTCAGGTATGTCCATCCATATTGCTGCACTGAAACAAAAGCTCTATTGACAAGACATGACTGTGAAACTCAGTCCAGCCCCTCCCTCTGCCTGTGGCACCTCCTGCCCTATTACTCCACTGGTCTGCTCCTGGGTACCCAATTTCCAAGCACTGCTTGGGGTACATGCCCCCAAGATGTCAGTGTGGAAGTCATCCAGGCAACATAGGTAGGGTTAATCTTCCTCTGCCCTTGTATAGGGGGAACTGCCTCTCAGCTGTACTTCTATACCTTGCTGAATGGAGAAACAGCCCTCCCACATTTACACACTCACCACTTAGGGAATCCAACCTCCATTGCATTTACACACTCAGTGATTGAGGTAAATCCCTCTGACCACATTTACACTGGCACTGGCCAGGGAACCCATTTCCACTTTTACACACTTACTCAGTGGGTAAAGTCATCCGGTTGCATTTACACACTCGCACTTAGGGAACCTAGACACCACTGGGGAATCCACCTGGCTGCATCTGCACACTCACCAGCACATTTACACACTTGCTGACTGGGGAACCCCTCTTCATTTACACACTCACCAGGAGGGGGGAACTCTCCCCCACTGCATTTGTAAACTGTCTGACCAAGGTGAGCCTCCCCAGTCTTTGACACAATCACTGACCAAGGGAGTCTCCCAACAAATTCTAAACCCTTATAAAGCAAGGGACCCCCGCCATCCTACTATGGTTACACACCCAGTAAGAGAATCTCCCATCCTATTTACACACTCACTGACCAGGTAAACCCAATTATATTCACACACTCACCGACCTGGTGAATCCCCACATTTTTACACATTGAACAACTGGGGAAACCCTTGCCATGTTTACACACTCACTGACCAAGTGAATCTCTGGTATATTACACTCACTGTGTGAGGGAACCCATGTTATTCTTACACACTTGTTGACTAGGTGATTTCCCACTGCATTTACACACTCACTGACTGGGACAACCCCTGCAAATTTACACACTCGCTGGCACAGAGAATCTTTAATGGTATTCATAAAGTATTTGAGGGTGGGGAGGGAGTTGGTATGTGAAGTCTGAGGGGCAGGGATGAGGTGTGGGTAGGGAGGGAGGGATGGAGCAAGGAAGGCCAAAAATGGGCTGGGGAAGCCTGTGACGGGGAACAAAAATAGCGTGTGGGGGGGGGTGGAGAAAGTGAAAAGGCAAAGAGCAAGGTGAGGGAAGAGTTAGCGGGAGGGGAGGGGAGGGGAGAGTGAGGGAAGACGAGAAAGGACAAAGCAGCAGAGAAGGAAGGCGAGAGTTCTGGGGAGAGAAGGGAGAAGTGACTGGAGAGCGAGGAGGAGCGAAAGGAGAAGTATCCAGGCGAGGGCAGGATGAGGGGAGGTAGAAGAGGGCAAGGTAGGCAGATAGGGAAGGGTCTGTGGGAAGAAGCAAGAAGGAGAAATGCGGTGGGGCTGTGATCAAAGAGGTGGGGTTTAGAAGCGGGGAGGTGGGGCTACGATCCAGGAAGGCGGGGCTTATGCAGAGAGCAAAACCCCTCCATGGGGACCTCATCTGTCACATCACATCCCCAGACCCCACCTCACCCAACCCACGCACGCAGCGGCGCCCGGCGAACAGCTGAAGACGACACCCACATACTCCACGCCGTGCCAGCACTCGGTACCGGGGCTGGGATCGAGACTCACCCCCACTACCGCTTCCCCTCATCAAACTTCACTTCCACGGAGTTAAATTAGGAAAGAAACCGTCCCCTGCAAAACACACACGCCACCCGTTAAATGCGCCCACCTACCGCGACGGGCGGCACTTAGTTGGTTGCAGTGAAACAATAAATGAATGATTGCACACTGCAAACTAACCCAAACCCAATACTTTGACAGCGGTTTACCATTAAAAGCAGAGACGACAATTAAGCAGCCTTCAGTAATGAGTTGCAATCGATCGGACTCACCACGCCGTGTTCCTGTAGGGTTTATTCCTCGAGCAATGCAATTAGGAGTCCGGGGCCTCAGTTTTCCAGGAAATGGGAATTTTAGGATCATTTGCAGGACGCTCATTGGCCACTGCCCTTTCGCCTTCCCCACCCCGAGGTCCTGTCACTTTCCCGGTTACATTGTTACTCCGCTCTCTCCAGCTGTCCATCACCGCGCAGGCACCCCTCTGGTTGCCTGCCGCCCCCGCCAACTACCATTGGCTGCCGGCGGCTGTCAATCAGGGAGCCGGGACCAATCCGAAGCCAGTTTCTTCGTTGATTGGCAGCGGGCGCACACCGCCCTCGCCAGCGGCAATACAACAAAACTTGTTTTACCGTATGTACACCCCCGATCGCCAGCGAGCATGTAGTCGGAATAATGATCGGTTTGAAGGGAACGTCGACGCTTAGCATGGGGTTGCTGGGCCGAAGGGTCTGCCTTGGTGTTGTATGTATCCAAATGAGGGAGGTATTTCTTTTTCTCTCTGCTAACTATCCCAAAAAATGAATAAATGCCAGAATTTATAACTCATCCCAAATTTCCTTTGGGTCAAAGATATGGCAGATGCCAGAAATTTCCTAGAACAATGCAAAATGCTGGAATGAAGAGTTTCTAAAACTGCAAAGAGTACAGAACATTTGAAGTGCATTCAGCCCTTTGATTAACAGGATCATAGAGGCTCAGAAGGTCATGGGCCAAATGATAGGCATTTTGGTTGACATGGCCAAGTTGGGCCAAGGGGGGGCTAATCCTGTGCTGTGATTCTATGGCTGAACCCACCTTCCTGACATTTCTCAGTATCACTGTTTCCTTCCCAATCAGATGCTGACTCAACCTTAAATATACCAGAACTCTGCCCCCACAGATCTGAATGGCAAGGAGTTTCCCTGACTCACAACCCTCTGGGAGAAGAAATTCGTCGTCCTCTCTGTCATGAGGGGCATCCTTTTATTTCCAGGCATAGAGCTGCACAGCACAGGAACCGGGCTGATGGCCCATAATAGTCGTGCCATGATACCAACTCAAACTGTACTTGCATGTACTGTACTTGTCCCTCCATTTTCCACCTGTTCATGGGTCTGTCAAAATGTCCTTTTAACGTTGCAATCATATCAGCCTCCAAGCACCAACACTGTCTGTGTATAAAACAAGCCTCATAAATCCACTTTAAAATTTTCCCCTCTCACCTTTTGAAGTTACTGCCTTTAGTAATTAGCATTTCCACCCAGGGAAAACAGATTTATTGACTCCATAATTTTATAATGTCTTCTCTTATCTACTGAGGCTCCAGCTAAAGCAATCCCGTTTTGCTTAGATTTTCCTTGGAGACAACATGCTGGTGAATCTCTTCAGCACCCTCTCCAAAGCCTCCACATCTTTCCTTGGGGCAGCGTAGTGGTTAGCACAACACTTTACAGTACCAGTGATCTGAGTTCAATTCCCACTGCTGTCTGTAAGGAGTTCCTCCTCGTGACCGTGTGAGCTTCTTCCGGGTGCTCTGGTTGGTAGTTCATAGGTCATTGCAAATTGTCCCGTGATTAGGCTAGGGTTAAATCCTGAATTGCTGGGCAGCTCAGCTCGAAGGGCCAGAAGAGCCTATTCTATGCTGTATCTCAATCAATAAATTAAAATAAATAAAATTGTAACGCAGCCTGCAGATTCCACAAGGGTCTTCATCTGAAGTGTCAACTGCTTATTTCTCTCCATAGATGCTGCCTGACCTGCTGAGTTCCTGCAGCATTTAGTATGTGTTGCTTGAGATTTCCAGTGTTCGCAGAACCCCTTGTGACTCTGCCTCTGGGCTTTGCCGTGACAGGAAATATCCTCTGTGCAATGGTACATAAGAATATTTCAATAATATCGCTTCTCTATACTCTAGTTCCACCCAATCCCTCCACTACAGGGCTGCCAAAATTGTTTGCAGTACCCTAGATGTGGCCACTTTCACTAGTGCCCTGCATATTTTCAGAGACTTCCCTGCTGTTATACTCCAAAACCTCTTGAGAACAAAGGTCTGGATTCCATTAAGATTCCTCTGATCATTGCACATGTGTGCTAGATTACTGTGTTTCATGCACAAGGATTCCCCCTCCCCCCCATCCCTTTTTGCTACAGTTTGCTGCAGACAGAGTCAAACAGTGTGGCAATAAGTCTGTGCTGACCGAAGTGATTTCCTAAGGTAGCTGTTTTTAAATGTATTTGGCCCACGTCCCTCTAAACCTCTCACATCCGTGTCTCAAGTCAGAATGTCTCAAACATTGTAGTTATACCTGCCTCTGCCACTTCCTCTGGCAGTTCATTTCACATACCCACTGCCCTCTGTGTGAAAAACTGGTTCCTCAGAGGCCCTTTAAATCCATCCCCTCTCACCTTAAACTTGTGTCCTCTGTTTTTAGATCTCCCTACTTTGGGAGGAAAATAAAAACCTGTGACTATCAAAACTTTTCACGCCCCTCATGATTTTATAAACATCTGTAAGATCACATTATCAGCCTCCTTCGCTCTGGGGAATCTATCCAGTCCCTCCTTGTCAAGTCATGTCAAGTTTATGTTTTTGCGCACAAGTACAGTGAGGTACAGGTACAATCAAGCCCTCCACTCCCGGTAACATCCTGGTAAGATTTCGTTTCTACTTTGTCCATTTTCCCGAATTGAGCACCTTCATGTCACCTCCAAACTGATGACTAGTCGCCATATGCCAGCTAGTTCCATGCTCACCTACTCCACCAAGATCTCTCTGCAGACTGTTTTACTCCTCCTCACCATTCCACTTCCCAACTGTTATTTCGTAGTCTGCTGATTTGGCTACCATACCCTTCCTTCGCCTTAGGCATTAATAATTTATAAACTGCTGCTGTTCCTTTCAACACCCAACTGGCCTCAGATCGCCAGTCTGAAAATGACCCCTTATCTCACTGACTGATCATCTCCCACCCTCTGTTATGATCTCCACACTGCCCTCCTCCATCTTCCTGTTATCCCTCCATTCCTGGATCCAGCTATCATGTGCCAGCTCAAGCCCCACCTCTTTACGCTGCATTCCCCTCCCCCCACAACTCTGTCTTTCAATCCAGATGAATGGTCCTGACCCGAAACATCAGCTGCCCCTTTCCACAGATGCTACCTGACCTGCTGAGTGCCTCCAGCAATTGGCTTGTTGCTCCAGATTCCAGCATCTGCTGTCTCACATGTCATGACTGACTCTCAGTCCAGGACAATACATTACCTTTAACCCAAGGGGTTCCTGTTGAGTCAGGCATATGGTCATACATTTTCTAGAAGCCCAGATATATCTGCTAGTTCTCATCTATCTATTCTGGTTAAGACTTCACCATAAAAAAAACCTCAAACATATGTCAGAATCAACATCCCCCTTCACGAAGCTCAGCAAACTCTCTGCTGAATTAAGATTAGGATTTTCCGAATGTGCTTTCATTACTTCCTCAATGATTGATTCTAACATTTCTACAACAATACAAGCCGGGCTAATTGGCCAGTAGACACTCTCAGAATCCCTCCTATTTTGGATAAGGCGGTCTCCGTTGGCAGTTTGCCAGAGCTCTGGCACTTCTCCAGAAGCTAAGGGGCTTTGGAAGAATTCAGGACCTTGATCTGAAATGTTAACTCATTATTTTCTACAGATGGTGTCTGACTGAGTGAGTGGTTCCAGAGATTTTTGTATTTAAGTTAAATTAGTCTGCTTACTATTTGAACAGACTACCAGATGGAAGAATGCAGACTGTTCTAATGCAAATTCCTGTACCCAGGCGCTGTGCCCTCAGTACTGAGAGTGTGCTTCTGTATTTTTTTCTCCTTAGACGTAACTGAGTATCTGGGTACAAACTTTATCTGGCACAAGTTTTAAGATGGTGGACTGAGTGTAAATTTGGTAACTGCCTGATATCACTCAGTGAATCTGGTGACTTTCTTCCAGGAGCCTCGCTGTTGCCTCCCAATCCCTTCAGAGACACACCGGGAAGTGGCTGCACCATCCGCGCTGGGCAAAATAAAACAAACCTCGTCAATGAACCTTTGCTTCTGCTACTGGGCAGGAAGTACAGGAGCCTTAGGTCGCACGCCACCCAGTTCAGAAACAGTTATTACCCAATAACCATCAGGCTCCTGAACTGCCGTGGATAATTTCACTCTCAACACTGAACTGATGCCACAATCTATAAACTGACTTTTAAGAGCACTACAACTCGTGATCTCAATATTATTTATTTATATCCTATTGGCACGATTTGTTTTCTTTTACACATTGAATGTTTGTCAGTCTTTCTTATGTATAGTTTTTTTCCAGAAGCACTGTTGTTATTTCTTCATTTTCCTGGAAATGCATGCAAAAAAATGAATCTCATGGTTGTATATGGTGACATACAATCACCGGCCACTTTATTAGGTACATGAGTGTACCTAATAAAACGGCTATAGGAGTGGAACCCAAGTGGTCTTCTGCTACCGGCCCAACCACTTCAAAGTTTGACATATTGTTTTTCCAGAAAGGCTCTTCTGCACACCACTGCTGTAACGTGTGATCATTCTCCTCTGACCTCTCTCATTAACAGTGCCTATTCACCCATAGAACTAATGCTCACTGTACACTTTTTGTCCGACCATTCTCTGTAAACTCTACATACAGACCGTTGTTTGTGAAATTCCCAGGAGATCAGCAGTTTCTGAGATACTCAAATCGTCCTGACTGGCACCAAAAATTATTCCATGGTCAATGTCACTTAGATCACATTTCTTCCCCATTCTGATGTTTTCTCTGAACAACAACTGATCCTTTTGACCATGTCTGCATGCTTTTGTGCATTGAGTTGCTGCCACATGATTGGCTGATAGATATTTGCATTAAGGTGCAGGTGTGCAGGTGTACCTAATATAGTGGCCAGAGTGTGTACGTAGTTTGGATACAAATTTACATTAAACTTTGAGCTATCAGCTCCATCCTCTGTGTCACTGCTGGTCTGTGTTCACCTTCCCCTTTAAGAGTCGTGCTGGGGCTGTTTACATTGGATCTGCCTTCAGATCCAGGAATCTGCCTGTGGACCGTGTTCCCACGCAGCACAACAACACATCGGAAGTACTTGAGTCACCGCGTACACTGGGCTTAAAAGGGCTGCAGCTCTTTGTTCTCTGCATCTTATTCCAGTGACTGCTTGTGTATAAATGTATTCCAGATTTCAATACCCTGGGGTGCACTCCAGAATGCAGGAGGTTTCAGTTAATGAAAGGGTTGGATGTGGATGAGGGAGTGAGGGGCGGGGAAGGAAAAGGGCTGGTACAAGAATATATGGGCAATGCAAATCTGGTACAGCAGGCTCGAAGGACAGAGTGGCTTCATGCTGGCCAATCTCAAGGAAGAATTCACCCTCCCTCTCACCACTTCCCTCATCCATATCCAACCCTGATGTTGATTCTCCTGTACTTGAGCTACCACTTACATTGGCCAGCTCCATCACAGGCACAACCCTCTCCACCATCGTAGACACCTTCAAAAGGTGATGCCTCTAAAATGCAGCATCTAGCACTAATGTCCCCCACTGCCTGGGATGTGCCCTCTTCTCACTTCTACCACCGGACAATGATACAAGAGACTAGGAGACCTAGAATCGAAGTTTGAAGAACAACTTCTTCCCCTTTACCTTCAGATTTCTGAGCAACTCACTCTTCCTCTTTGGCCCTACTTTTTTTTTGTAACATAGTCATTTTTTTCGCACGCACTGCACTGCTGTCACAAAACATCAAATTTAAAGATGTACATCAGAAACCTGATTCTGATGAGTGTCAATGTGTGGCTGAAGGTCGACATGGACTCCATAGGCTGAATGGTCCCATCTCTGTGGTCTGTGACTCTACCAGCTGATCCTTCTGCAGTATCACCTTCTGCAGGGTGTGGCAACACACTGCTGGTCTTGTGCTTCCAAAATGCCGTCCCCAGCTTTAAGCCACATCACCAGTCACTGGCCTGCAAAGTGTTGTGAGACCCTCTCTTAGCATGGACTACTCCTGGTGTACACCAGTAGCAGCGGCCTCTCTCCCCCACTGCCCCCACAAACTCCGTTCAGCCCTGTGGGACATTGCTGGCTGCAGATAACATTGCCGGCATGCTGGCTGAAACTGTCCAGGTCAGAGTTGGTGGGGCGTGGGTCTATGAAGTACCTGCGGGTTTTAACGAGTGCACAAGAAGAGAGGCTGCTTTAAACACAGTTTGGATGATGCATTGTGTAGCTAATGATCACACATAGTAACAGTACTTAGCAGTTAATTACCATCTCTCCATCTCAGGGTTTAAACACAGAAGCCTCAGCAGCAACACAGTGACTGGACACCCTAAATTAAAGTGTTGTGGATTTGGCAGGCAGTCTGAATGAAACACACTACCTTGATAGCCAGCTCCCAATCGGACACCAGACTACACCATTGTGTTGGGAACGGTAGGACTCAGGAATGAGAAAATTCAACAAGTGTTAAAGCTTTTGAATGACAGCATTTTGTTCATGAAAATAGATACGGTGGTTTAGGAAGGAAACAAAGATAACGAGGCATTGGTAACTCAGATAATCCCAGGAAAATTAAGGATAAAATGGGCTAACAGGTTCACCTCCACCCAATAGACTTGATGGGCCAAATGGCCTGTCTGCTCCCATGCCCTATGGTCTATGGTCACGAGCAGCGACTGCCTCGAACTGCATCCCGTTCGCTGTGCAGTGTGGCACAGTGGCACTGCCTCACAGCCCCAGAGATCTGGTTCAATCCTGACCTCTGGCACTGCCTGTGTGGAGTCTGCACGTTCTCCCTGTGACCTCCCACACCTCAATGACATGGCCACCGTAAACTGTTCCCAGTGTGTAGGGTGAGGGCTCGAATCTGGGGTAAAGTTGCTGATGGAAATGAGGGCTGAACAGAAATTGGGAAAACACACAACTGTCCTCATTGAGGGGTCAGCGGTGGAAAAGGGTGAGCAGCTTCGAACTGTCAGCATCTCAGAGGGTTTGCTCAGGGAGCTCTGGTTAACTCCCTCTGGAAATTGCCCCCGGTGCGGAGGGTATCTGGGAATATGTGGAGAATTGGTGAGAGGGAATTTGGGGAAAAGGGAATGACAAAAATGCTCAGAGACTCAATGGGCCAAATGAGTGCCTTGGAGAAACAATAACATAAATATAATGTAACAAATATCCTCCAAGAGGACCACAACTTTGCTGGGGTTTGGATGCTGGCGTGCCTCAATGTCCCAGAGAGCTATGTTGGCTAGAGTCAGGACTTTGTGCTTTGACTCTTGGTAGGGTCACCCATGCCAAGCAGGCCAAAGGGCAGAGGCCAGACTAAGAGAGGTCCACAGGTCCTCCGGGTTCAGATGTTCAGATGGTCAAAAAAATATTGTTACGGAAACAGCAATGAAGAATCCTTTTATGTCTGTGTGTGACTAAGGACCCTGAACCGCACTGGGGACACAATAAAGAAGATGGCCAGGGACGGTCAGAGATGGAGGATCTTCATTGCTGTCCTTATCACGAGTGGCATAATGGGCAGTCAGTGTAACAAATAAAACAAAGGCTGTATTGCACAGACGGAGACAACAGAAGCTGCAGATGATGGAACCAGGAGTCTTAACCAGTCTGCAGGGGGGTCCTCAGTGGTCGAGCAGCACCTGCGAGGCTGAGAGATGCTTGATGTTTTGGGTTGAGAGTGAGGAGGGGAAGCAGCTGCTATAAAGAGGTGAAGGAAGGAGTGAGGTAGGGACTGGCAGGTGAATGGTGCAACTGAGTCAGGAGGAGTATGATGGGCAGATGGAGTCGTTGGAGTGGGGAGGGAGGGTGGAGATGGAAGACAGCGGCTGGTGGGCCAGGGACAGATGCTACTGCCGTAAATCTCCGATAATCTGGCACCCTCTGACCTTTGGCAGATTTTCCATACTATTGCATGTTACTTCTCTTAGCACGCAAACGCGTTTGTATTTCTCCTTTTTAGGAACTTGCACTGAAGTACAATTAATAAGTATACAGAGGCATACAAACGTTTGGGCACCCCGGTCAAAATTTCTGTTACTGTGAATAGTTAAGTGAGTAGAAGATGAACTAATCTTCAAAAGTCATAAAGTTAAAGATGAAACATTCCTTTAATCATTCTAAGCAAGATTAGTGTATTATTTTTGTTTTGTACAATTTTAGAGTGCAAAAAGGAAAGGAGCACCATGCAAAAGTTTGGGCACCCCAAGAGATTTGAGCTCTCAGATAACGTTTACCAAGGTCTCAGACCTTAATTAGCTTGTTAAGGCTATGGCTTGTTCACAATCATCATTAGGAAAGGCCAGGTGATGCAAATTTCAAAGCTTTATAAATACCCTGTCTCCTCAAACATTGTCCCAACAATCAGCAGCTCTGGGCTCCTCTAAGCAGCTGCCTAGCACTCTGAAAATTAAAATAAATGATGTGCACAAAGCAGGAGAAGGCTATAAGAAGATAGCAAAGTGTTTTCAGGTAGCCGTTTCCTCAGTTCGTAATGTAATTAAGAAATAGCACTTAACAGGAACAGAGGAGGTCAAGTTGAGGTCTGGAAGACCAAGAAAACTTTCCAAGAGAACTGCTTGTAGGATTGCTAGAAAGGCAAATCAAAACCCCCGTTTGACTGAAAAAGACCTTCAGGAAGATTTAGCAGACTCTGGAGTGGTGGTGCACTGTTCTACTGTGCAGTGACACCTGCACAAATATGACCTTCATGGAAGAGTCATCAGAAGAAAACCTTTCCTGTGTCCTCACCACAAAATTCAACATCAGAAGTTTGCAAAGGAACATCTAAACAAGCCTGATGCATTTTGGAAACAAGTCCTGTGGACTGATGAAGTTAAAATGGAACTTTTTGGCTGCAATGAGCAAAGGTATGTTTGGAGAAAAAAGGGTGCAGAATTTTATGAAAAGAACACCTCTCCAACTGTTAAACATTGGGGTGGATCGATCATGCTTTGGGCTTGTGTTGCAGCCAGTGGCATGGGGAATATTTCGCTGGTAGAGGGAACAATGAATTCAGTTAAATACCAGCAAATTCAGGAAGCAAACATCACACCGTCTGTTAAAAAAAAAGCCGAAGATGAAAAGAGGATGGCTTATACAACAGGATAATGATCCTAAACACACCTCAAAATCCACAATGGACTAGCTCAAGAGGCACAAGCTAAAGGCTTTGCCATGGCCCTCACAGTCCCCCGACCTAAACATCATCACAAATCTGTGGATAGACCACAAAAGAGCAGTGCATGCAGGACGGCCCAAGAATCTCACAGAACTAGAAGCCTTTTGCAAGGAAGAATGGGTGGAAATCCCCCAAACAAGAATTGAAAGACTCTTAGCTGGCTACAAAAAGTGTTTACAAGCTGTGATACTTGCCAAAAGGGGGTGTTACTAAGTACCGACCACGCAGGGCACCCAAACTTTTGCTTCGGGCCCTTCTCCTTTTTTGTTATTTTGAAACTGTAAAAGATGCAAATACAAAAGTAATCTTGCTTAAAATATTAAAGAAATGTGTCATCTTTAACTTTATGCCTTTTGGAAATCAGTTCATCTTTTACTCGCATAGCTATTCACAGTAACAGAAATTTTGACCGGGGTGCCCAAACTTTTCCATGCCACTGTATAATAGCTGTATTTTAACTGTAAAATTTCCAGTGAACCTTCTGGGTTTAAAAGGAGTGTGGATCATGGATCAGTGATGGATGCCACCTTCTTAAGGCACTCTTTTGAAGATGTCCTCGACGGTAGGGAGATTTGTACCTGTGACGCAGTTCGGCAAGTCTACAACGCTCTATTGACCCTGGTCACTGGAGCCTCCATACCAGCTGGTAATGCAACTAGCTGGAACACTCTCCACCATTCCCCTAAGGAAGTATGCACGTCTTTGGTGGCATACCAAATATTCTCAGGCTCCTAATGAACTATAGCAACTGGCATGACGTCTTCCTGATTGTATCAATGTCTTGGGGCCATCCTCTGTGGTGTTAACGCCCATGAACAATGGGACAGCAGATCATCGGAGTTTTACTGCCCACTCTGTGTTGGGCACCACTACACAGGTATGCATTCCCAGCTTTGTTTATCTGAATGCAGCCACCCTTTGAGAAAATCAACAATGGAGACAGAGAGAAGTGATTATGATCTAACTGAGGTTATTCAGAGGTAGTTACAAAATGACCACAGGCATGTCCTACACAGTGTGCACAGTGAATGTTTGGGAGAGATCAACAAACTGAAATTGTCACGGTGAGAGGTGCAGTGGAGCCCTGACAAGAAAGGATGGGTGATGGCAGAAGGGAGAGTGAACATTGCCCAAAAATAAACTGGGACAGAAAACTCTATTAGGAGTTATTTGTAGACCCATCAAAGAATGATTGCAGTTTTGGAAAATACAATCAGGAAATTATTGGTGGATGTAATGGTGGTGTAACAGGGCACCACATCACCAAACGCTTCTCTACAGATGTACTGTTGAAATAGTACTCACTGTTGCATCATGGTCTGGTACAGCTATTCATGTGCACAAAAACGCAAGAAGCTCTAAAAGAGAAGTGAGCTCCGGGCGCATCCCTCCCCACTACCTATAGTATCTAAAGGAGGAACTACCTTCAGAAGGCAACATGTATCATCTTGGATCACCACCATCCACCTTCCCACAGCTACTATCGGCCAGGAAGTACAGACGCCTGTCGTCCCACACCACCAGATTCAAGAACAGTTACTTCCGTTCAACCATTCAGCTCTTGAACCAAACTTCACACCCATCATCACCAGCTCAGCACAGCAACGCAATGACCACTTTGACTACTTGCACTTCTTCTCCTTTGAAATGTAATTATCCTGTATAATCTTATATAATTTATGTTTAGTTTACATTTCCCTTGTGGGTGCTGCTTGTAATATGCAACGTGCCCTGGGAAGCTGCTGCAAGTGTACTTCTCGTTGCCCTTGTGCATACACGAACTTGTGCAAATGACAATAAACTCGAGTTTGACTTTGATCAGGATGGACATATCTACCAACAGATTTCACAAACAAACTTTGTAATATTTAACATGAGGAGTAGAATCATAAAATACATTCAAAATAGTTTCTTAGATATTCCTATTGAGGAATGAGTAAGGAGAGAAGTTGATATTTAGCAGCATGATATACAATCTCTCAATATAATTATAGGATATATCACAATGGAGCTCCGGTTAATCGTAATAATGGAGAAAAGTGATTATATCACTGATATTGATATAAATATATATTGAGTATGAGAGCAATTCATTTAAATCAAATGGTATTCTAAATTAGAACAGAGCAACTGTATAGGTATATGATGCAAATTGGCTATGATCTAGAAATTAGCTTAAAATGAATTATGGCAGCGAAACAATTGCATTTAACAATATCATAGTTCACAATTATCCCTTCCCTTAGGGAATAAAAACTCCACAGGAAAAATGCTTTAATATGAGAAGTTAAATTTAGTGTCAAAGGAAAAAAATATAATGTAGTAAGCCTGAAAGCTAATAAGATTTTTGAATTCAGCAAAGGACAATGAAGGAAAAGAATATGAGATTAAATTAGCAAGGGACATGTAAATGAATTGTAAAATTTACTGAGGAGGTGCTAAAAAAATGGAAAAGTTACTGAGCATACACAACAGCTCCCCACAGTCAAATGCACGAGGGGAAGACAACAGTCTTAAACAAATGCTTTGCATCTGTCATTACAATATTCTGAAAAGGGTCAGGAGCCACAGTTCAACTGAGACAGAAGATATTTTGCAGATGCTGGAAAGACACACACAAAACGCACAGGAAGGGGCAAGGGGGAATCTCAGCAGGTTAGGAGTCCTGAAGAAGGTTCTCATCCCAAAACGTTGACTGTTTATTCCCCTTCATAGATGACCACATACTGAGATTCCTTTTACTGTGGGCATATTCAGCAAATCTACAGAATAGTAACTATAAAAGGATCAATGAAAGATCAAGCCGAGCATTGAAGACAACAAACTGCAAATGCAAATATAAATAAATAGCAATAAATAACAGAGAAATCAAATAACAAGATAAGTAGTCCTTAAAGTGAGATCACTGGTTGTGGGAGCACCTCAATAGATGAGTGTGGTTATCCTCTTTTGCTCAAGAGCCTGATGGTTAAGGGGGTGGTAACCTTTCTTGAACCTGGTGGTGCGAGTCCGGAAGATCTTGTGCCTTCTACCTGATGACAGCAGTGAGAAAAGAACATGGACTGGGTGGTGAGGATCACTGCTTTCCCACGACAGTGTTTCATGTAGATGTGCTCAGTGGTTGGGAGGGCTTTACCCGTGACGTACTGGGCTGAATCCACTACCTTTTGTAGGATTTTCCATCTGAGGGCATTGGCGTTCCCACACCAGACGTTGCCTGACCTGCTGAGTTTCACTGTTGGGAATTTAAACAAATTAGTCTTGGTATAGAAGTTGTAATTGGGGAAAATTAAAGGGATTAAAGATCGCCCGATCCTGATGGTTCCTCTCCCTCAGCTTCTGATGGTCATGGAGATAGTGGGTGGATAAGAAGACAAGAACATAGGAGGGAAGAGGCCCCATCATTCTAGGTCATGCCTCTTCATCTGGATTGTGTCCACCTGAAACACCGACTGTCCTGCTCCCCACCCACCAGCAGATGCCTCTAGCATTCTATTCTAGCACTCTATTCATCTAGCATTTGTTTTTCTTTGCCCCAAATTTCCAACATCTGTCATCTGTTGTGTCCACAAGAAAATAGGTTCAATGAGCAGGCCGCTCGGCACGCCAAGCTTGCCCTGTCACTCAATTCAATCTGACCAAAACCTTAATTCCTCTTCTGTGCCAGTTCCCCACAGACCTCAGTCTTCCTGATCTTTCAGAAATTTACCTCCCTCCTCTTCAAAATACCCCTCAGTGATCCAGCCTCCGCAAGATTCTCGGGTAGAGAATTCCAGAAGGTGGCTTGATGGTCCTTCACGAGATTGATTTTATTGTCACTGCAGACTGGAAGGACACAAACTCATCCTTGTCATTCAAGAGAGGAAAAGAGAAGTCGTACTCTGACATCAATAGAGGAAATGCCAGAATCTATTATTAGGGATATGGCAGTTAAAAAAACTATAACATTGGGCACAAACAAGACTGATTCATAAAAGACTGATTCAACAAATCTGTGAGGGTTTGTTTAGGATGTAACTAGCAGGTAGATAAGGGAGATAATGATTTTCGTCATTGAACAGTACAACAAAGTGCAGATCCTTCAGCTCACGATGTTGTGCTGACCTATATGAACCAACTCCACGATCAATCTAACCCTTCTCTCCTACACAGCCCATAGCTCTCCATTTGCCTTACATTCATGTGCCTATCCAAATGTTCCTGGTGTATCAGCACTACCACCACACCCACTAGTGCCTCCCAGGCACCCACCATACTCTGTGTAAAAAAATCTACCTTTGACATCTCCACTAAATTTCTTCCACTCAACTTAAATAGATGTCCTTTGGTATTGGACATTGCAGCCCTGGGGAAAAGATGCTGACTATCTATTCCAACTGAATCTAGAAACATAGAAAACCTACAGCACAATACAGGCCCTTAGGCCCACAAAGTTGTGCCGAACATGTCTCTACCTTAGAATTTACTAGGCTTACCCATAGCCCTCTATTTTTCTAAGCTGCACGTACCAATCCAAAAGTCTCTTAAAAGACCCTATCGTATCTGCTTCCACCACTGTCGCCAGCAGCCCATTCCGCGCACTCACCACTCTGTGTAAAAAACTTACCCCTGACATCTCCTCTGTATCTATTCCCCAGCACCTTAAACCTGTATCCTCTTGTGGCAACCATTTCAGCCCTGGGAAAAAGCCTCTGACTATCCATACGATCAATGCCTCTCATCATCTTATACACCTCTATAAGGTCACCTCTCATCCTCCGTCCCTCCGTTCACTCAACCTGTTTTCATAAGGCACACTCCCCAATCCAGGCAACACCCCTGTAAATCTCTTCTGCACCCTCTTGATGGCTTCCACATCCTTCTTGTAGTGAGGCGACCAGAACTGAGCACAGTACTCCAAGTGGGGTCTGACTAGGGTCCCATATAGCTGCAACATTACCCCTCGGCTCCTAAATTCAATTCTACGATTAATGAAGGCCAATACACTGTATGCCTTCTTAACCACAGAGTCAACCTGCGCAGCTGCTTTGAGTGTCCTATGGACCCCAAGATCCCTCTGATCCTCCACACTGCCAAGAGTCTTGCCACTAATACTATATTCTGCCATCATATTTGACCTACCAAAATGAACCACTTCACACTTATCTGGGTTGAACTCCATCTGCCACTTCTCAGCCTGGCTTTGCATCCTATCAATGTCCCGCTGTAACCTTTGACAGCCCTCCACACTATCCACAACACCTCCAACCTTTGTGTCATCAGCAAACTTACTAACCCATCCCTCCACTTCCTCATCCAGGTCATTTATAAAAATCAGGAAGAGTAAGGGTCCCAGAACAGATCCCTGAGGCATAGCACTGGTCACCAACCTCCATGCAGAATATGACTCGTCTACAACCACTCTTTGCCTTCTCTGGGCAAGCCAGTTTTGGATCCACAAAGCAATGTTCCCTCAGATCCCATGCTTCCTTACTTTCTCAATAAGTCTTGCATGGGGTACCATATCAAATGTCTTGCTGAAATCCATATACACTACATCTACTATTCTTCCTTCATCAATTGTTTAGTTACATCTTCAAAAAAATCAATCAGACTTGTAAGGCATGACCTGCCGTTGACAAAGCCTTGCTGACTATTCCTAATCATATTATACCTCTCCAAATGTTCATAAATCTTGCCTCCCAGGATCTTCTCCATCAACTTACCAACCACTGAAGTAAGACTCACTGGTCTATAATTTCCTGGGCTATCTCTACTCCCTTTCTTGAATAAGGGAATAACATCCGCAACCCTCCAATCCTCCGGAACCCCGTCCCCATCCCTACTGATGATGGAAAGATCATCGCCAGAGGCTCAGCAATCTCCTCCCTCACCTCCCACAGTAGCCTGGGGTACATCTCATCCAGTCCGGCGACTATTCAACTTGATGCTTTCCAAAAGCCCCAGCACATCCCCTTTCTTAATATCTACATGCGCAAGCTTTTCAGTCTGCTGAAAGTCATCACTACAATCACCAAGGTCCTTTTCCATAGTGAGTACTGAAGTAAAGTATTCATTAAGTACCTCTGCTATTTCCTCCGGTTCCATACACACTTTCCCACTGTCACACTTGACAGGTCCTATTCTTTCACGTCTATCCTCTTGCTCTTCACATACTTATAGAATGCCTTGGGGCTTTCCTTAATCCTGCCCGCCAAGGCCTTCTTATGGTCCCTTCTGGCTCTCCTGATATCCTTCTTAAACTCCTTCCTGTTAGCCATATAATCTTCTAGATCTCTAACATTACTGAGCTCTCTTAGCCATATAATCATCTAGATCTCTAACATTACTGAGCTCTCTGAACCTTTTGTAAGCTTTGCTTTTATTCTTGACTAGATTTATTACAGCCTTTGTACACCACGGTTCCTGTACCCTACCATAACTTCCGTCTCATTGGAACATACCTATGCAGAACTCCGCACAAATATCCCCTGAACATTTGCCATATTTCTTCCGTACTTTTCCCTGAGAACATCTGTTCCCAATTTAAGTTTCCAATTTCCTGCCTGATGGCCTCATAATTCCCCTTACTCCAATTAAATGCTTTTCTAACTTGTCTGATCCTATCTCTCTCCAATGGTATGGTAA
The DNA here is from genome assembly GCF_963921235.1 of Mobula hypostoma. Classification (NCBI taxonomy): domain Eukaryota; kingdom Metazoa; phylum Chordata; class Chondrichthyes; order Myliobatiformes; family Myliobatidae; genus Mobula; species Mobula hypostoma. Next base: position 25,083,229 of record NC_086101.1, on the reverse strand, counting down.
AGGAGATAGAATTGTGATCACTATCTCCAAAATGCTCTCCCACTGAGAGATCTGACACCTGACCAGGTTCATTTGCCAATACCAAATCAAGTACAGTCTCTCCTCTTGTAGGCTTATCTACATATTGTGTCAAGAACCCTTCCTGAACACACCTAACAAACTCCACCCCATTTAAACCCCTTGCTCTCAGGAGATGCCAATCGATATTTGGGAAATTAAAATTTCCCATCACGACAACTCTGTTATTTTCACTCCTTTCTAGGATCTGTTTCCCTATCTGCTCCTTGGTATCCCTGTTACTATTGGGTGGCCTATAAAAAACACCCAGTATAGTTATTGACCCCTTCCTGTTCCTAACCTCTACCCACAGAGACTCCGTAGACAATCCCTCTATGACGTCCACCTTTTCTGTAGCCGTGACACTATCTCTGATCAACAGTGCCACGCCCCCTCCTCTTTTGCCTCCCTCCCTGTCTTTTCTGAAACATCTAAAAGCCAACACTTTAAGTAACCATTCCTGTCCCTGAGCCATCCAAGTCTCTGTAATGGCCACCACATCATAGATCCAAGTACTGATCCACGCTCTAAGGTCATCCGCTTTGTTCGCAATACTCCTTGCGTTAAAATAGACACATCTCAAACCGTCCGTCTGAGCGCGTCCCTTCTCTATCACCTGCCTATCCTCCCTCACACACCGTATCCAAACTTTCTCTATTTGTGAGGCAATCTCCTCTTCCCCAGTCTCTTCAGTTCGGTTCCCACCCCACAACAATTCTAGTTTAAACCCCCCCCCCAGTAGCCTTAGCAAACCTCCCCGCCAGGATATTGGTCCCCCTGGGATTCAAGTGCAACCTGTCCTTTTTGTACAGGTCACACCTGCCCCAAAAGAGGCCCCAGTGATCCAGAAATCTGAATCCCTGCCCCGTGCTCCAATCCTTCAGCCACACATTTATCCTCCACTTCATTCTATTCCTATTCTCACTGTCGCGTGGCACAGGCAGTAATCCTGAGATTACTACTTTGCAGTCCTACTTCTCAACTTTCTTCCTAACTCCCTGTACTCTTTTTTCAGGACCTCTTCCCTTTTCCTACCTATGTCATTGGTACCAATATTTACCACAACCTCTGGCTGTTCTCCCTCCCACTGCAGGATATCTTGGACGCGATCTGAAACATCCTGGACCCTGGCACCTGGGAGGCAAACTACCATCCGAGTTTCTTTCCTGTGTCCACAGAATCGCCTTTCTGACCCCCTAACTATAGAGTCCCCTAACACTTCTGCCTTCCTCTTCCTTTCCCTACCCTTCTGAGCCACAGGGCCGGACTCTATGCCAGAGGCACGGCCACTGTTGCTTCCTGCAGGTAGGCTGTCCCCCCAACAGTACTCAAACAGGAGTACTTAACGTCAAGGGGTACAGCCATATGGGTACTCTCTCGTACCTGACTCTTCCCCTTCCCTCTCCTGACTGTGACCCACTTGTCTGTCTCCCATGGCCCCGGTGTGACCACCTGCCTACAACTCCTTTCTATCACCCCCTCACTCTCCCTGACCAGACGAAGGTCATCGAGCTGCATCTCCAGTTCCCTAATGCAGTCTCCTCAGAGCTGCAGCTCGACACACCAGGTGCAGATATGGCCGTCCGGGAGGCTGGGAGACTCCAGGACCTCCCACATCTGACACCAAGCGCAGAAAATCAGCCTCACACACATACTTCCTTTCCACAATTAACACAGGCAAACCTACCTCGCCTCGTTACCGCCTAAGCTCGTTGAGCCAAAGCCCTCTCACTCGACTACCCTCGCACTCCACTGCCTGCTCCAAACACTGCCCGCTGGATATGGCGGTCTTCTTTTTAAACTTTTCCCGCTCTACTGGCTGACATTACGTGCCTGCGCAGTCTTGCCTCTCTTTTACCCCAAGTAGTAAAAATGCCTTTGCTTCGGAAATCCTTAGCCGTTCACTCGCAGCCTTCTTGCCCCGAATCTCTCATAACCTTATATACTTCTATCAAGTTGCCTCTCATCCTCTGTTGCTCCAAAGAGAAAAGCCCCAGCTTGATCAATCTTTCTCACGAGACAGGTTCTCTAATCCAGGCAGCATCCTGGTAAATCTTCTCTGCACTTTCTCAAAAGTTTCCACATCTATCCTGTACAGCGTCTGCCACAGAAGGGGTTATTACACCAGATCTGACCTTGTGGAACTGGAGTGATGTATGAACATCATTGAGGGTTACCAGTTATAACTAGTTGCGGGTACAAAGTGGGTCAGTAGCACAGTGGGGTAGAGCTGCTGCCTTACAGCCCCAGAGACACTGGTTCAATCCCGACCTCTGGTGCTGCTTCCATGTTCTTCCTGTAGGAATTTCTCGGGTGCTCCAGCTTCATTCTCAAAGATGCGTAGGTTGGTCGGTTAATTGGTCTTAGTGTGTAGATGCGGCGTAGAACCTGGGAACAGCTGATAGCAGTGTGGAGAGGAGGTGGAATAGTGTAAAAGGGTGGCTGATGGTCACCATAGGGCCTGTTACGGTGTTCCATGATGCAATGGCTCTAACGTCAGTGTTAGATCCTGATCAGTTTACAAGCTACATCGAAGGTGGAAGGAACAGGTACAATATGCAACTTCTGCTTACATACTGAAGGGAGAGTAAACAACAGGACACACTTCCCCTCAGTGCGGGGTGAAGTATGAGAGCATGGGGTAATGGGTATCGGTAACCAGCTGCCAGAGGAAGTGGGTGCAATTGGAACATTTAGAAGACACTTGGACAGACGTATGGACAGAAAGGTTCAGAGGGACATGGACCACATGGGATCCGGTCAGGAAGGCCTCCTTGGTCAGCATGGACAAATTGGCCGAAGGGGAGGTTTCTGTGCTGTATTTACCTCGTGACTCTAAATGGGGCACATCATTTAAAACAGACAGGAGGATCCACTTCTACTGGGGCAGTCACTCAGACTTGCTTCCTCCCTGTTTTTGTGGGCTCTGATGTGGATTACGTGGGAATAGCGGACTCTTCCACAGAAGGAAGGCACCTTGGTCAGCATGGCGAGCTTGGCCACAGGCCTGCTTCCATGTGTCAAAGTCCACGACTGTGCCAGGGCTCAGAAGGCCTTGTGACTTTACACAGGCGTCCCCTGAAATTAACATGCTGGTGCAGCAAGCAACTGTGAATCTGTTGCTTTCAGACAGCAGCGTGTGTAGAAAACAGATTACAGAATGCAGAATGGTGGAGAGGAGGGAAGAGGGGAGGGGGGAAGGAGAGAGGGAGAGGGAGGAGGGAGGAGGGAGAGGGGAGAGGGGAGGGGCAAGTGGAAGGGGAGGGGAGGAGGAGAGGGGAGGGAGGGGGAGGGGAGAGGGGGAGAGGGAGGAGGGAGGAGGGAGAGGGGAGAGGGGAGAGGGGAGGGGCAAGTGGAAGGGGAGGGGAGGAGGAGAGGGGAGGGAGGGGGAGGGGAGAGGGGAGGGTGAAGAGAAGACAGAGGGGGAAGGGGAGTGGGAGGAGGGAGGGGAAGGGGAGGGGTAGGGGAGGGGGAGGGGGAGGGGAGGGGGAGGGGGATGAGGATGAAAGATATAATGAGTAACAGGAGGAAATCAGACAAAAGAGAGAGAGAATGAAAGATGGATAAATGGAGAGAGAGAAGAGAAAGGAAGCAAGAGATGGATAAACATGAGAGAAAGACAGTGAGAATGAAAGAGAGTGGGGGAGATAGAGAGATAGTGAGTGAGAGAAGATAGACATGAGAGAAAAAGCGACTGCCGGCAAGAAAGAGGGGGAGATAGAGAGAGGGAGGAGAGAGATAGAGAGTGAGAGAAAGACTCTGTTAGAAAGACAAATATAAGAAAGAGACTGGGAGATAGAGTGTGTGAGAAAGCAAGGAGGAGTGAGCAGGAGAGTGACAGTGTGAGAGCTAGAGAGAGTGAGAGAGAGGACAAGACAGAAAATGAGGAAAAAGGAAGAGAGAGAGAGCGAGCACAAGAAAAGGTGTGTGTGTGAGAGAGAGAGAAGAGAAAAAAACCTCATAGGTGCCCAAGGACTGAGTAAGTGAGTGAAAGATGGACAGGTTCCTGAATATGAGGGAAATGATAATAATCGAGTACTGTGAAATAGAACTGCTCAAGGAGAGATGGAGACCGAGACCCTCACAACACATAAGAAATACCAAGCTGGGCATCTGAATCACCAAGAAAGACAATAGGCCAAGGGATTGAGTAAGGCTGATATCCAGCACTGTGATGGTGGGCCAAATGGCCTGTTTCTGTGCTAGAGATCTCTCAACTGACCAAGATGGACCTAACACAGTCCAGCAGACCCCTCTGGTACAGCTCATCCTCTCTGCAGCACGGACAAGCGAATGGCTGGAACCTGCGCTCACACGTGTCCACCTATGTGTGCACACACACACACCTGCTCAGGAGCAACTTGCACGCGCCGGTTCACAAGTACAGTCCCGACCATACACGGTCATGAGCACACAAAGCCAACCGTCAGCTGAATGAAACCCCAAAGCACACCGAAAGGGAAAGGAAGGCAAATTACATCAACCCCACCCACACCTCTTCGCCTAACCTGTCGTGGTCAGCACTGCGGAACCGGGGCAGGATGTGTCGGAAGCTGCTGGTCCGGTCCAACTTGGGCTGACTCTTGGTCCTCTTGATGGAGCCCTTCAGCCTCCGGCTTAGGAATCCCTGCTGGAAGAAAGGGAGAGAGAAGTTCAGAGGCAAGGTTGATGGTAAGCAAGAGGCCAAAGACCCGTCAGTCATTGGAAAGCCCTTGTCCTTCAACACACGGACCCTGAGACACCTCTCTCAGAGAATGTGGGTGCAAGGAGTCCATAGGGACCGCTTAGCAAAACCCTACCGTAGCCGACGGAGGCTTTTCAACCCATCAGGTCCATTCTAGCTCCTTATTCACCCTCCTGATGAAGAGTGTCAGCCCAAGAAAGTGTGATTGCTCATTCCTCTCCTTGAATGCTGCTCGACTTGCCAGCACTTCTTGCGTGTTGCCCATGCTAGCTCCTATCCCCAACTCCCTTATTCACCATGAGCCTATTTTTAATCCTCTTGTACACAGACCATCCAGTTCCCCTTTGTTCTATTTAAAGAATAGAAACTGATGGAAAAATTCAATAGGTCAGGCAGCATCCATGGAGAGAGCTAATGTTACAGGTTAAAGACCTTCCTCCATGAAGACCCATGTTCTGAAGCATTAACCCTGTTTGTCCTCTCTCCACAGATGCTCCCTCACCTGCTGAGTGTTTAATCCTGATATTCCTCTCTGCACAGATGCTGCCTGACCTATTGACTGTTTAATCCTATTTTTCCTCTTTCCACAGACGCAGCCTGACCTACTGAGTGTTTAAACCTGTTTTTCCTCTCTCTACAGATTTTGCCTGAACTGCTGAGGGTTTCCGTTTTTGACCACTTCCCTACACTAACAGGCCATTTGCAATTAACTGACTTGGGAGTAAACAGGAGTAACCATGAGGTTACAGGGAGGTGTGCAAACTCCATACACACACAGCGCTGGAGGTCAAGGTCAAACCTGGATCTCTGGACCTATGAGGCAGAAGCTCAGCTCTACCTACTGCGCCACTGAGTCGCTGTTTGGTGCCAGGCTTCCAGGCGAATTCAAAGAATTGTCAGCAAGGAACCAAAATTGTGTTCTAAGGATGCTAGAGAAATCTGGCATGGCCCTCACACAACTTCTACAAATACACCACGGAAAGTATCTGATCTGGGTGCATCATGGCTTGGAATGTGACCACGAGGAATTGCAGAGAGTCATGAACACAGCTCGGTTCATCACAGAAACCAGCCGATCTCTGTAACCCCCTCCAGCCCTGACGCCTCTCTCTATATCTGTAACTCCCCCCAGCCCTCCCTATTTTTATACCACCCCCTTCACCCCTCCAGCTCCTACAACCCTCTGATGTCTGCTTTTCACTTACTGGACTACTGGTTACCCCTGGTGTCTGTAACCTCCTCTCTCTCCTGCCCAAGCAGACAGTTGTTTGCTCCAGTCTATCATCATGCTTACTTTGACAGCCCTCCTGTGGAAGCCTTTGCAACCTCAAGATGCTACCGTAAGTGCACACTGCTGTTGTTACCACAAAGGCTTTTCCTGTGGATAAGGTTATCTCTGGTTGCAGTGAGCAGTGAGTTAAATAATGGTTCCACAAATAAACTACCAGGGGCTCTATCTTATATAAACAACCTAATCATTCAGGGTGAAAGACTGATTTATTTCTTGCTATGAGTTCCTTGGCACGAGATGCTCACTAGCTAAGTCCTGGCAATGGAAAAGCAGTTTGGCTTTGCTTTCCAACAGGAATATCTCCGTTCAGCAAGTGCCAATCAATTACCGGTATAATTGCTCCCCTCCAGCTCCCTGTCCCCTCTGCCCTGGCTTTCTGTACAGGGAGTGTTCACCTCCAATAATTAAACATCTCTCCACCTCCCTATCTCTCAAAGCCCCTCCAGCCACTACTCCTGTCCCTATTCCCCATTAACCCCTCCAGCTTCTACACTTCTCCCCTCTCTCTAATGCTCCAGCCCCTACACCTCTCCCTCTCTCAAGTTACCCCCTCCAGACACCACACCCATCCCAATCTCCACAACCTTCTAGCTCCTACACCTGTCCCTTCAGCCCCTAAACCTAATCTGTTTTCCCCTTCAGCTCCTACACCCCTCCGTATCTCTATATCCCCCTTCAGCCTCTACACCCCTCCCTATCTCTGTAACCCCTTCAGCACCTACATCCCTCCCTTTCAGTTACCCCCTCCAGACACTACACCCACCCCATCTCTCCAACCTTCCTACTCCTACACTTGTCCCTTCAGCCCCTACTCCCTTCCCTATCTCTGTTACCCCCACCAGCTCCTACCCCCTCCCTATCTCTGTAACTCCCATGAGCTCCTACACCCCTCCCTATCCCTGTAACCGCATCCAGATCACACACCCCTCCCTATCTCTGTAAACCTCTCCAACCTGTACACTCTTGTCTTTCTGCAAACTCCTCCAGCTCCTATCCTATCTATTTAACTCCCATCCTGCTCCCATACCCCTCCTTACCTCTGTAACCTCCCCTCCAGCTCCGACATCCCTCCTTAACTCTGTAACCGTTATCTCCTCCAGCTCCCACACCCCTCCCTGTCTCTGTAACCCCTTCTCTATCTCTGAACTGGTTGGACTAGTTTTCCTTGGAATCCAGGATGCAGAGGGAGGGAGGGAGGGCCTTGTGAACCTGATACGAGGTGTACCGAATGATAAAGGACACAGATCGGGCAGGGAGTGAAAACTGGTTTCCCATAGCGGCGGGGCGGGGGGGAGGGGTTTAAAACTGGAGGGTGGATGTTTGAGATACTGGGTGGGAGACTGAGAGGGAATCTGAGGAAGGATTTTCCATCTGGAAAGTAGGTGGAATCAGGAACTCAATTCCTGAGCGTTGGTGGTCAATGTGGCTGGTAATCCAGATACAGACCCCTGTGTTCCAGCTCTCCCCCACCACCCAACATCTCTTGACCCTTCCAGTTCCCAGAACAATATCTAACTCCTTCTGAAGTATATTTAGTATATATCTGGCTTTAACAACTTTCTGTGCGAGAATTCCTCAGGTTCACCCATAATCTGGAAGAAGACATTACTCCACCTCTCAGCCTTAATTAGCTCAGTCCGTGTCCTCAGACAGTGAACCCTGGTCCTGATCTCTTGGACATCAGGAACATCCTTCCTCTCTGATAAGAGATAGGAGCAGATGTAGACTCCTTGAGCCTGCCTGTCTTATCTGTGCCTGGAATTCCACTGCATTCATCTAAACTCCAGTGAAACAAGGCCTAATTGTGCGCAGTTTGCTCACCCCATTACACCAAGGATGTAGAAACTTTGGAGAGGGTGAAGAAATTGTTCACCAGAATGTTGTATTAGCTCTAAGAAGAGGTTGGACAAACTTGGGTCATATTCTCTGCAGTGTCAGAAACTGAGAGGAGTTCTGATAGAAGTTTACAAAATTAAGAGTCATAGATGGAGTTGATAGTTGGAGTCATTTTCCCAGGTGAAGGAACATGAGGGAGAAAGTTTAAAGGAAATGTATGAGGCAAGGTTTTTAAACAGAGAGAGCTAAGTGTTTGGAACGTGCAGCCAGGGGAGCTGGTGGAAGCAGCTACGAAGCGGTGCTTAAGAAGCATTTACGCACGGATAGGCAGGGTGTGGAGAGATTCAGACCATGTGCAGACAGAATGGGATCAGTTTCAACAGGCAGGTCTGTATCGAAACACCCATTCCTGTGCTGAACATTCTGCAATAATTGACCCAGTTTCTCCTCCTGCGTGAATCCCCACGACTGTAAATGGAAAACCCCACCGTCCCACTGTTCAATCCGCTGAACCTTCGCTCAACTCCCTCCAGAGCAAGAACTTTCCAGGCTTCCTGAGGAGGTTAAAATCAGGCTCAGCCTTGACTCTCTGTAATTCACCCAGCGCTGAGACAGGTCTACGGTAAACACCATCTCCCTGGTCCTACACTCACCTGTGGAGCATCTCAACAGTAAAGCCACCTACATTGGAAAGTTGCTTGTTGATGACAACTCCATTTTCAATACTGTAATTCCAAGCAAACTCATCACCAAACTCCAGGTCTGTCTCTGCAACCGGATCCTTGCCTTCCTGATCCGCAGACTGCCATCAGTAACGATAGGCAGCAACACCTCCACCACAAGGCTGCATCCTCCTCTACTCTCTGTACACACATCACTGTATGAATACTTTCTCTTCTAACTCCATCTACGTTTGCAGATGACTGCATCACAGTGGGCTGTATCTCAAATAACAATGAGTCCAAGTACAGGAAAAAGATAGAGAGCCCAGTGACGTGGTGTCATGGCAATGACCTTTCCCCTCAATGTCAGCAAAACAGAAGAGCTGGCCATTGACTTCAGGAAGTGGGGGAGGGGCAGTGCACATACTCATTCACATGAGGTTGGGAGAGTTGAGAATTTCGAGTTCCTGGGAGTGAGTGAGCATCACCAATAGCCTGGTCCAACCACGCAGAAGCTAAGAAAGCTCACTACTTCTTCAGGAGGCTAAAAATAATTTGGCATGTCACCTTTAACCTACACATCCTATCTGGATTCATCATGGCTTGGCATGTCAACACCTCGGTCTATGACTGCAAGGAACTGCAAAGAGTTGTTGGACACTGCTCCACACATCACAGAAACCAGCCTCCTCCCCATGGTTCAGTTAGGATAATCAAAAACCCAACCCACCAACATTCTGTCTTCTCCCCAGGAGGTGCAAAATCCTGACAGTACGTACTACCACAATCAAGGACTACTTCTACCAATCCCCCCTGCTATTATAAGACTATTGAATGGTCCTTATTATGAACAGATGGACTCTTGACCTCATAATCCACCTGCATGTTATTTTCTACCTACACTGTCTCCAAAGTTGTTCTATATTCTGCATTCTGTTATTGATTTACCTTGTACTACCTCAATGCACCGTGTAATGAAGTGATTTGTACGAACAGTATGCAAGAAAAGTTTTTCACTGTATATGTGACAGCAATAATATACCAGACTAAACTAACCTGAGCTGACTTGTCATTGGCAGGGCTGTGCTGCCACCTGCAGGTCCCCAACATAACTGCAGAGCTGTCCAGATAGATATCGACTCAAGGTGAATGTGTGCAACCGGGTGGGTCATTGACTCGCTGGTGTCTGTTTAACCATGGCAGTGCCAACCTCACAATGCACACCCAAAACATAGAATACAAGAGTACATTGGTATAACAATTAATCAATTTACCAATTTAAATTTCACCTGCTCAGCATGACCTCGCAGCTTATTGTCTGCCTGCACTACAATTTCTCCGTAACCAATACTTTATTCTGCAATAGGTATACTACCTTAAGGCACTAATGTGATGGAATGATCTGCATGGAAGGCATGTAGAACAGAAGTTTTTCACTGTACGTTGGTATATGTGACAATAATGAACCAATTTACAATTAATATAGTACAGCACAGGAACAAACCATTCAGCCCTTCATATCTGTGCTAGCCACAATACCAACCAACCCGATCCCATTTGCCCGGTCATGATCCACAACCCTCTATTTCTCACCTGTCTAAATACCTTTCAAACATTTCCATTCTATCTGCATTTACCACCACCCCCCAAATCACATTTCAAAATCCTGGCATTTTCTGTTCAAAAAAAAAAGACTTTGCCTTCTAAAACTCTTTCAGTCTTTCCCTCTCTCACCTTAAACCCAAGTCGTTCAGTATTCGACATTTCAATGATTCAAAGTATGTTAACTATCGAAGTATGTATGTAGTACACAACTCTGAGATGAGTCTTGCTGCAGACAGCCATGAGAAACAAAGAAGCATCATGGAACCCACTCAAAGAAAATACTGAGCACCTAAAGTGCCAGAAAAAAGAACAAATTGTGCAAACAGCAAGATAATGAGCGAATAACACACTGAATATTAAACATCAACACGGAGTCCTTGAAATAGTCTAGAAATTTCTACCCTGGGAAAAAATCGTCTACCCAATCTATGACCCTCAAAACTTTACAGACAGTATTTCTATTAGATCTTCCTTTAGCCTCTGCCATTCCAGAGAAAACAGCTCAGCTTGTCCAACCTCTCCTTCATAGCATAAGCCCTCTATCCCAGGCAGCATCCTGCTAAACCTCAACTGCACTCTGCGCAAAGCCTTCTCATCCTCTCTGCAATGGAGTGACCAGCACTGCACAAATGTGGCCTAACGGAAGTGTTCCTAAGACTGCTGAAGGATCGAACCTCAAGAGTTTTCAAGTGATACACAGGACTCTCCAGGTTATGAATGCCTGACATGTACAGCCCTTGTGATGACTGATCTGCAGTGTGTATGCACCAACTGCCTGGGTTGCAAACAGTTCTCAGAAACGAGACCCTGTGGAACCCCTGGTCAGGACCCTCACTCTCTTAATTACCTTACAACATAGAGGCTGTTTGGCCCATTGAGTCTATGCCAGCTCTCAAGGCAATTCCACTCCAATTTCCCTCATTACCTGCTCTCCTCACATTTCTGTCCACTTCCCCCCAGCTTCCACCACACACCAGGGACAACTTACAGTGGTTTATCAACCCACTGGACCACACGTCATTGGGATGTGGGGGGAATCCAGGTGGTCACAGGAAGAATATGCAAACTCTACACACAGACAATGCCGAAGGTTGGGATTGAACCCAGGTCACTGGAACTGTGGGAGAGGCAGGTGGGAGAGAAAACAGAATGCCAGGAGGGAGGGTGGGAGCAATGGAAGGAAGAGCCTGTAGAATCACTGGGTTGGGGGAGCACATAGTAAATGGGTAGAATTGCCTGGAGGATCAATGAAGACTAGGCATGACAATGGGACCAGGAGCGGCAAAAAAAATCCAGCTGTGAGTGCAGCTGAGAATGGCCAGGCCGATCACGGCAAGGAGTGCAGGGTGAGGGTTGCAGAGGAGCTGTGGACGGATGGGCAACAATATGTGTAGGTTGCTCGTTGGGGAAAGGTGGAAGAGGAGGGGCACCACTGTGAGTGAGGAGTGGAGAGGATATCGTGAAGTGGTTGGGGGGGGTAGATGGGCGAGGGGGAATGGCGAGAATGGAGAGAACAGGGGACAAAAGTAGGCGAGGGTAGGGGGATGCTGAGGGAGTGGGGGAGAGTGGATGTAAAGGTGGGAGAGGAGGGGAGGTTGGGCAAGGGAAGTGTGGAGTGTGAGGGGGTGGGGAAGGGAGGGTGGTGGTAAAAATGGATGGGAGAGGAGAGAAGACAAGGGGAGTGTGAATGGTAAGGTGGGCGAGGGGAGTGCGGCAGGCAAGGGAGAGGGGGAGGGTTGGTGTGATAGAGAGAGGGGTGGAAAGAGCAGGGATGTGGATGTTAGATCGGAAGCAAGGGGAGGGGAAGAGAGGGGAGGGGAAGAGGATGGAGGTGAGGTGTTCTAGGGAGAATGAGTGGAGAAGGGGGAGGATGTGGGTGGAGGGGAATGTGGAGGGAGGGTGTGCCCAGGAAGGGAGATGGTCCCTGGGACTGGGGAAGGGGTCTGCATATTGAAATGTCAGCAGCATTTGGGGATGGGGCTGGTCAGGTCAGTGAAGCCTCTCTGCCTGCTGTAAACCCTGGCAACGACGGGTGCCACCTCCCCAGAAATGGCCATCACTGTTTCAAAGTTGAACCAACTGTTACGTTGTTTAATTAGTGACAGAGAACCATTGCTCCCACCAAGCAAGCCTCTAATCCTCGCTAAAACCTCCACCACACCAATCCCTGGAGCATCGATTAAGTAGTTAATGAGAACAGCTCTCAGCAACAGGTCTCCAGGGTTACAGCGAGCTCAATCTCGCTGCAAAATAAGGCATAATTTTATAGCCAGCTGGAGCTCTGGATAATCTTTGGAGTGTGGGTGGCGCGTGTGAATGCATATGCATGCATGTGCGCACGTGTGTGTGCATGTGTGAGTATATGTACGTGTGTATGGACGTGTGTGTGTGTTTGTGTGACTGTGTGCATGTATCTCTGAGTGCAAGTGTGTGGCGTGTGTGCGTCTGTGTGGGTGCCTCTATGTGTACATGTGCTTGTTCATGTGTGGGTTACGAGTGTGTGTGTATACAGCATGCGTCAATTTGCACACGTGTGTGTGTGTTTTGTGTCTGTGCATCTGCCTGTGTGAGTATGTCTGTGTGTAAGTGTGAGTGTATGTGTGTGTAAGTGTGCATACATGTGTGAGCGCGTGTGTGTTTGTGTAAGTGTGAGTGTGTGTCTGAGTATGTGTGCGTAAGTGTGAGTACATGTGTGAGAGTGTGAGTGTGTGTGTGTATTTGTGTAAGTGTGAGTGTGTGTCTGAGTATGTGTGTTTAAGTGTGAGTACATGTGTGAGAGTGTGAGTGTGTGTGTGTTTGTGTAAGTGTGAGTGTGTGTCTGAGTATGTGTGTTTAAGTGTGAGTACATGTGTGAGAGTGTGAGTGTGTGTGTGTATTTGTGTAAGTGTGAGTGTGTGTCTGAGTATGTGTGTTTAAGTGTGAGTACATGTGTGAGAGTGTGAGTGTGTGTGTGTTTGTGTAAGTGTGAGTGTGTGTCTGAGTATGTGTGCGTAAGTGTGAGTACATGTGTGAGAGTGTGAGTGTGTGTGTGTATTTGTGTAAGTGTGAGTGTGTGTCTGAGTATGTGTGTTTAAGTGTGAGTACATGTGTGAGAGTGTGAGTGTGTGTGTGTATTTGTGTAAGTGTGAGTGTGTGTCTGAGTATGTGTGTTTAAGTGTGAGTACATGTGTGAGAGTGTGAGTGTGTGTGTGTATTTGTGTAAGTGTGAGTGTGTGTCTGAGTATGTGTGTTTAAGTGTGAGTGCGTGCATGAGTGTCTGTGTCTGTGTGCATGTACATTTGGGAACAGAAGGTTCCGGAGTTTTGCTACAGCACAGGATGGGTAGTCAGGTCAGTACATGAGCTCCAAACAAATTTCAGCCTGCCGGTGTGGGAAGCTGTGAAGAATTCTCCCCAGGGGCAGCTGAAAGAAGTCTGATTTATGCATGCTCTTTGCAAAGGAAAACGGAGTAAATGAAACTGCTTGCTCATTCACTTCCAGCGTTTGGGGAGGTGGCACAATTTACATCCGTCATAGCTTCTATTTTCTGTTTTATATACATGTGGGGGCGGCATGCTGCACAGCGGGTAGAGGCGCTGCTTCACAGCCCCGGAGAACCAGGTTCAATCCCGACCTCCGGCGCTGTATTTGTGTGGGTTTCCTCTGGGTGCTCCGGTTTCCTCCCACATCCCAGACACGTGGGTCGGTGGGTTAATCGGTAAACTGCTCTCCTCATGTGGGTGTGGGGTAGAATGGGTGGGGAGCAGTTGGTGGGAATGTGGTGAGAACAAAATGAGATCAGTGTCGATAGCCGGCGCATACATGATGGGCTGAAGGGACCGTTTCGATGCTCTATGATTCTTTAACATTAAACCCCAGAGAACCTAGTTTTGATTTATTTAGCTATGTCCAATGCCTTCCTCTCTCCACACCCCAAGATCTCATTTGTTGCTTGATGCTATGAGTTCACCAGAATTGTTACAAGTGCAGTTATATTTGCAGATAAGGTACCTATGTTTTGATCTTTGACCATCTTTCCCTTGCCCTGATTCTGTTTGGTGCTTCACTCCTGTGATTTTAGGTCTGCACTCTGTGACAGGATGAGCGAGTTTTAGGGAGAGGTTGGTCAGGCTAGGTCCCTGTTCCTTAGAATGTAGGAGACTGAGTGGCGACCTTACCAAAGTGTTCAAAATTATGAAATGACACAGAGAAGGTGGATGGTAACAGTCCTTTCCCCAGGGTAGGGGAGGCCAGAACTAGGAGGACATAGGTTTAGGATGAGAGGGGAAAGATTTAAGTGGGACGAGGGGCAACTTTTTCTTGCAGGGGTATGGAATGGGCTGCAAATAGAAGTGGCAGGTACAGTAGTATCATTGAAGAAGCACTTTGTTACACGCATAGTAGTTCTTCGAGGAATATTGGCCAAACACAGGAGACTGGGACGAGATGGATGGGCACCTCGGTTAGGACGGACTGGTTGGGCCAAGGGGCCTGCACCTGTGCTGTGTTGCTCTACGATTGAATCATCTCCCTGCTCTTTATCTTTCTAAAGATTTCCTTCTTTATAAATTCCCATACTCTCTTAACGTGGGAACTCTCACCAGAGCACAAGTAGGAGCTGGAGTCGGCCATTCAAAGCTATCACAGCCATTTGATGTGAACCAGGCTGATCTATTCCAGGCCTCAGCTCCCTGTAAATCGCGTGTGTCCCCTTGGGGACATACTGTATTCTCCTTCACCTCCACTCCCAGAACACCCCACCCGACTTTGCACTAGGCGGGAAAACTCCATTGTGGACAGTCAGGTTTAGTCGAAGAATAATTTCAGAGTGAACAATGGACACTGAATTGTGATATGTGCTCAGGTATTTCCCAAACACTTCTGATTCAAGCTCCAACAATTCAGGAAAATAACTGGGGTAACTCTCTCTCGCTTCATCCCACCTGGTCCATTCTCCAATGAAGGGTATTGGGCTAAAATGTCGACTCTTTATTCCACTCCACAGATGCTGCAGGACCTGCTGAGCTCCTCCAGTATTTTGTGCACCTGTTCCAGCGTCTGCTGAATCTCTTGTGGTCCCCCATTAATCCTCCTGGTAACTTAATTTCCCCACACTACACCCTCCCTTCAGATCTGACAACTTGCCTACACACTGTGGACAATTAATCTACCTACCCACATGTCATTGGGGTGTGGAGTACCCCGGGAAAGCCCATGTGGTTACTGGGAGAATGTGCAAATTCCATTCACATACGCAGAATGCCGGAGGTTGGGATCGAACCTAGATCTCCAGGCTCTGTCAGGCAGTGGGTCTAAATCTCGGAGGTCAAGATCAAACCCAGGTCTCTGGGCGCCTACCTGCTGCGCCATTCTCCATTTCCTCTTTAACTCTCCTGACCTCCTGACACAGGAAGGTGATCTCTGGTCTCTGACCTGCCACAGGTTCACCGATCCAGTGGGGTTCATGAATGAGAAAGAGAGGTGGAGTCCTCTCCTCACTGCTCTTTGGGACACAACCGGCTTAGTTTATGGTTTAGTTTTAGTTGAACGGTTCACAAGTTGCATGGAGAAAATGTTTTGGGCAGAGAACACCACCTCAGAAAATTGTCCCACTTCAGCCTGTGATTTGGCTGAAAAACCCAGTGATTGTTGGACCCAGTTTATTTGGGGGAAGGAAAGAGTTAAAAATGTACAGTGTGGGGCAATCCATCATCAGGAGAGTGTAGAACCAATGACAACCAATCAGAGATTTCTCTCTGAGTTCCTAAAACACAGCTGGATATATCGTGATGATAGAAATTTACTTTAGGGGGAGGGGTGAAATTGCTGGCAGATGATATTTTGTGAAGGCGCACATCATAAACAGGAGAGATTCTGCAGATGCTGGAAATCTTAAGCAACACATGCACAAAATGCTGAGGGAACTCAGTAAGTCAACCAGCATCTATGGAAGAGGGTAAACAATAAATTCACTTCAAATTGAGAAGAGGAGGAATTTCTTTAGCCAGAGGGTGATGAACCTGTGGCATTCATTGCCACGTACGGCTGTGGAGGCCAAGTCACTGGACGTATTTAAAGTGGAGGTTCTGGGATAGTAAGGAAGTCACAGGTTACAGGAGGAGGCAGGAGAATGAGGTTGAGAGAGAAAATAAATTCAGCATGTTGAAATGGCAGCGCAGACTCAATGGGCTGAATGGCCTAATTCTGCTCCAACGTCTTATGGTTTTATGGTCTTAAACAGTCGATATTTTGAGCTGAGACACTTAACTAGAATTTGTGAAGTCACAAAATATCTTCACCAAATACCTACTTGACCAGTTCCTCCAGCATTTTGTGCGTGTTCCTTTGGATTTCTCGTGTTCCTGTTTGCGAGGCTGCAGAATCCGGAGCTACAGCCAAACTGCTGGGGAGCTCAGCGGATCGGGCAGCATCAGAGGGAGGAAGGGGTGGACAGCAAATTTCAAGTCAAGACCCTTCATCTGGACTGTAAGTGTTGAGGGGGGGGAGTGTCCAGTATAAAGTGGTGAAGGGGGAGGGTTCGAACCAAGAACTGGAGGGTATTAGGCGGATGCAGGTGGAAATAGTGACATGAGGCTCAGAGGTACACACACTCAAAATGCTGGATGAATTCAACAAGTCAGGCAGCATCTATGGAAGGGAATAAACATTTCTCGCCGAGACCCTTCAGTACAACTGGGCAGGGGGGAGCCAGAACAGGAAGGTGGAGAGAGGGGAATGAGTGAGGCCACGTGAGGGGGAAGAGGCTGTGAAGTGATAGGCGGATGTGCCAACTGGCTACAGATGGTGGAGCCTGATAAGAGAGGAAGGTGAAGCATTGAGTTGAGTGAGGGAGGTGGGGAGGGGGAAGAGGGATCCAGCTGGAATGAGTTCTCTAGGGTCTAGAGTGCACAATGTGGGCCAGTGGGTCAAATGGCCACTGTAAATGACCTGGTGTGTGAGTGAGGTGTAGAACTTAGCGGTAGCTGATGGGAATGTGTGGGGATAATATAAATGGAAAGCAAACACGATTCTGGAACACTAGAGATTGTGCAGATGCTGGAAATCCATATTAACATGCACAAAAGTGCTGGAGGAACTCAGGAGATCAGGCAGTTTCTATGGAGAGGAATGAACAGCCGACGTTCGAACCGAGACACACAACTCTTCATTAGATACTTCCCGGTCTCCAGCATTATGTGTGTGTTTCTCATAATTCTGGAAACTGTAACCCCCTCTGCCATTTTCCACCCCCAAATTCTGAGGAAAGACCCCAATCCAAAATATTAACGGCTTCTTCCACCACAGATACTGTTTGTCTGGCTGAGTTCTTCCAGCGTTTTTCTGGTTTTATTTCTAAATAGGTCTAGTGTGGGATCAGTGGGTTGTCTGAAGGGTCAGCACCGACTCATGGGCCAAAGGGCCTTCTTCCATGCTGTATCTCACATGTGGACAGACATTGCAAATAATGCTTCTTTAACGGTGGTATTAGCATCTTTAAGTTGCAGATTTATACAGCACAGAAACAGGCCCTCAGCCCACCATCTCCCTTATGTCCATCTACACTAATCCTGGTTACCAGCAATCAGTCCGTAACCTCCTACACCTAGGTGATTCAAGTACTTATCTCGATACTTCACCATTACGATTCAGATTCCAACCACCCTGTGGGTAGAAAAAGACATCCCCACTAATCTTTCTCCTTGTGGCTGGACGTGTCGCCAGACAAGCCCCTGACAACACACTTATGCAAGGCGCACACCGAACACTGTGACAAACTTCTACAGATGTCCTGTTGACGGTGTCCCGATTGGTTGCATTACGGTCTCATGCAGCAATTCAAATACACAGGAGTGTAGAAAGCTGCAGAGATTAGTGGACCCAGTCCAATACGCATCCCTCCCCACCATCGGTAGTATCTACAGGAGGTGCTACCTCAAGAAGGCAATGTCTATCAACAACGATGGCCACCATCTGGGCCAAGCCATCTTCCTGCAGCTAACATTTGGCCGGAAGTACAGAAGCCTGAAGTCCCACACCACCAGGTTCAGCGACAGCTACTTTCCTTCAACCATTCGGTTCTTGAACCAGCCTGCACAAACTGAACCAGTTCCTCAGTATAGCAACACTGTGACCACTTAGTACCACTTTGCTCTTTGTTTGTTTTAGTTGTGTTCTTCCATGTATAATTTAAACTAACTTCTGCTTTTCTTGTGAACGCTAGACATCTGACCCAATGCGCCTGTGATGTTGCTGAAAGATTTTTATGGCGTCTATACATAACCTGGACTCAATAGGACTTTGACTTGACTTGACCTTCAGTCTTTGCTCTCTAGTCAGCCCCAGTTTCAAGCTACAGACCAGAGGATGGGCTGGAGCTCCTGGTTCCAAGGACCCCAGGGAGCGGCAATCCCATTTCTGCCCTCAACACTTCCTCCACAATAGGCAATGGGAGACTGAGAGCACGACAAGTGGGTACAGGGAGAATGGTGACAATCACTGGCCGACACAGGTGCAATGGACCAAATGCCGCACGAGGCAGGCCATTCATCCCACTTGGTCCATGCTAGCTGCATGGTTCTCATTCAAACCATCCAGGGAGTGAACAGGAGGGAGGCTGGCCCTTTGGCCCACTTACTCCATGCTAACCATCCAGCTCTCGTTTACACCAACCATGGAGCTAACAGTATGAAGGCAGGTCCTTCAGCCCACCGTGCTGACCATCAGACACCGTACTACACTGATCCCATTACATTCCCTACTCATTCTGGGCTGTAAGGAAATATGGGAATGGCTCATCCAGTATTTTACCAAATTTATACCACATGGGCCCATGTTAACACTCAAGCCCTGTCTCTGGGCCAGGTTTACACCAGAATTATAATAAAACACTAAAAGCAGTGTGTACGAAGAGGCAGGGTTCCACCATTTGACCCCTCAGGACTGCCCCATCACCCAGTAACCTCGGCAATCCATATGGCAATCCCATGACTCCTGGGCTCAGCCTTGCTGACCAGTGACCTCTGACCTCCCTGAGCCCAGCAGCAGGGATGATGAAGGTGAATGGGATGAGAGAGGTGCAGCAACGTTGAGATGGTTGGGAGGATGCAAGGATGCAAAGTGTGGGTGACGCTTTCGATACTGCTCAGTGAGCTGAGGGCAAATCGAGTGGTGTCAAATGGCTGCAGCATGTAAGTGGCTGATTCACTCCCACGGAGTGCTTGAGCTTTCTGAGGACCGGGGTTGGGGGTACTCACAGTGACACTGTGTACAGGGAATGGGAGAGAAGGGGAAGCCTGACAGAGGGAGGAACTAGGGCAGAGTGAGTGGGGCAGGGGAAGAGGGAAGAAGGGAGAGGGCGATGTGGGCACACTGGGACGGTGTGGATGGAGGAGGTGTGAAAGGGGGTGATGGAGGGAGGTAGAAAGAGGGGGTGTGTGAAAGGGAGGGAGGCTGAGCGAGGTGGAAGTGTGGGACAGGAGGGAGGGAGGTTGGTGAAGGTGTTGGATGGAGAGAGATGGGAGGAGATGAGGGAGGGATGGAGAGCAAGAGAGGGATGGAGGGGAAGGGAAGGGGAGGAAGGGAGGGAGAGGAAGGGAGGGGGGAGGGAGGGAGAGGAAGGGAGGGGGGAGGGAGGGAGAGGAAGGGAGGGGGGAGGGAGGGAGAGGAAGGGAGGGGGGAGGGAGGGAGGGAGAGGAAGGGAGGGGGGAGGGAGGGAGGGGAAGGGATGGAGGGGAAGGGAGGGAGAGGAAGGGAGGGGGGAGGGAGGGAGGGAGAGGAAGGGAGGGGGGAGGGAGGGAGGGAGAGGAAGGGAGGGGGGGAGGGAGGGAGGGGAAGGGAGGGAGAGAAAGGGATGGAGGGGAAGCGAGGGAGGGGAAGCGAGGGAGAAGCCTGTTACTGGATACAGAGAGACAGTGGGTCAGATCACAGGACATGTGTTCCCCTCATCCAATTGGTGGCAGTGGTCCCAGTTGAGTCCCACTGGGTATGGGCCACCCCATCCCCACCCCCGCCTCCCCCCGCCCCAGCCTGGCTTCCCTCTGCACTGGCCTCTGTTGCATGAAAGGAGCTCAGTTGAGTGAGCTGATCAGTGCACGAAGCAGGCAGGAAGGGGATCCGGCGAGACTGAGTGCTGTGGAACCTGAAGGAGGGAACAAGCTGCAGGAGGAACTCAACAGGTTTAGCCCCTGGTTAACACGACAGTTACCTGGAATGTTATTTGAGGCAGATTCAAACGGCAATGATCACAAAGGAAACTGATTTGTACCTGGGTGCAGAAACCAACAGAGCTGCCTCACGTGGCTGGAGACCCAGGTTCTATCTAGTGCCAACTGATATCCCCAGGTGCTCCAGTTTCCATCCACAGGAGGGGAGAGGGAGAGAAGCAGATTGAAAGGGAGGTGTGGGAGAGGGAGGAGCTCAGAACTGCACAGCTCCCACAAAACAGGTGCACGTTTGCCTTGTGAGCATAGGTTTCCCCCGGGTGCTCCGGAGTCCTCCCATAGGGCGGCTCGAACAGTGGGGTAACTTTCTTCTGCAAGTCATCCCCCAGTGTCTGGGCAAAGGTTTGAATCTGGGTCAGGTTGATGGTTCCATGGGGAGTCATACAGCCAGGGAATTATACAGCAAGGAAACCAGCCTTTCGGCCCAACATCTTCACATTGACCGAGATGCTAGTCCTGTTTGCTTACGTTTGGCCCCTTATCCCTCTAAACCTTTCCGATCCACGTACCTATCTAAAAGTCTGCCAAACAATAACCATATCTGCCTCTACCACATCCTCTGGCAAATCGTTCCACACACCTGTATAACGCCTGGATGTTTCCGCGACTTTACAAAGGCCATATAAATGGACAGCGTTGTAATTGCGTGTTATTCAACAGGCATAGCTGAGAGCATGTTTTTGCATTTACTTAGGGAAATATACTAGGGGTGTGTCCATGGACAGGTATGTGTTTCTTGGACAGTGAATGAGTCGGGGGGGGAGCTGGGAGCAGGGGGGAAGGGGAGGAGAGGGGTGAAGGGGAAGGGGAGGGAAGAGGAGGAGAGTCGGGGGGATGGTAGTTGGGAGGGGGAAGGGGAGAGAGGGCAAAGAAGGTGGGGGTAGATTGACAGGAGGGAGGGAGGGAGGGAGGGAGGGAGGGAGGGAGAGAGAGAGAGAGAGAGAGAGAGAGAGAGAGAGAGAGAGAGAGAGAGAGAGAGAGAGAGAGAGAGAGAGAGAGAGAGAGAGAGAGAGAGAGAGAGAGAGAGAGAGAGATGTGAGAATAGGAATGGGAGGGGGTCAGTCAGAGGGAGGGAGAAGTAGAAGTAGGAGGTGTGGGTTTTGGGTTCATTGGCCACTGTAGGTTGTCCCCAGAGTGTAGGGTGAAGGGTGGAATCTTGGGGGCGGGGGAAGGTGAGTTGGAGGCTGAACACTCTTGGACTGTTTTCTCTGGAATATCAAAGGCTGAGAGAGATTTATAAAATTACGAAAGCTGCAGACAGCGTATATAATCAGAATCTTTCTCCCGGGGTGTAATTATCAAACGTTAAACAGTATACAGTTGAAGCAGGGAGTGTGCGCGTCAGGATGTTTTGAACAGAGATGTGTCGGTGCTAAGGAACGGGCTGTCAGGGGTGGTGGTGGAAGCAGATACGACAGTGGCCTTTAGGCAGACATTGGAATATGCATAGAATGGATTGATATCCATCCTTCAGCTGATTTTGCTGTCATGGTTGGCATAGACATCTTGCGCCAAAGGACCCGTTCCTGTGCTGGAGTGTTCTGAGTTCTAAAGGGATGCTAAGACAATCAGTGGGGAGCGTGGGTTTCTGTAGGTTGGCATGGAAAGATAGGCTGAATTACTTCCTTCTATGGGCTGGCAAGGGTTTAAAAGGCGTCAGTTTCGCACGGGCAGCACATGGATTCGTTCAGCTCACTGCAGTTCTGGCCGAGAGTTGTAGTACTCTCAGATCAGACAGTGGGTGGGGAGGGGGGAAGGTCCTCTCTCTCTCTCTGAACGGCGATCACCCTTGCACAGATCAGGCAGTTTCAGTGCTCGCTCGCCAGGTTGAACTGCTTTCCAAACAGGTTAGACAGGTGCAGCAGCAGCAGGGAGGCCGATGAGGCATTACCTTTATCTGGAGGGATCGGGAGAGCGGGTGTTCTGGCTTAGGTCGGACATGCCGCAGTCTCAGCGAGATGCTCCTTCCCCGCAGGAAACGTCTCAGGCTCATACTTCCTTCCTCTGCTGCCTGGCACTCGCTCACCCTCACCCCCAGCGACAGCTCTCCTCCGCTGAGCTCTGCTTTCCACACCACGGTGGCTGTGATGTCACCAACAAGGTTTAAATCCCCCTTCCCCTCCGCCCCTAGCCTCCCACCCGCTGGGTGGCAGTCACCCTCCCTTCACCTCCACCCTAGCTGCAGGGAGCTGGAACCCCAGGACACGTGCCTCGCTGGGCGGGACCCTCCCGGGCTCCCGAGTCTGAAGGTCATTGACTCAGATTCCACGCTGGAGATCGGAGCTGGAACACTCCCAATCTAGTCCCGGAGGGAGGGGGTGGCAGAGGAGACGCAGTCCCTCAGACACAGCACAGACCGACCTTTGCCCCGGGATCACTCAGCACTGTCCGAGATCACTCAGCACCGTTCCGGGAGGCAGCCAAGCTCTGTGTGACCACTCGGCAAGAATTAGACTCACTGGTCTGACAAGCCTGCTCCAAGCCACTCCTGCTTTTCTCTGGAATCTCCCGTCAGCTCCGATTCCTTCTGGGCACAGGTGAGGCGACGAACTGATGCAGTTCACCAGTGCACAGCTCCCACAAAACAGGTTTGATCACAACTCTGCCTGTGTGGACTCTGCACGTTCGCCTTGTGAGCATGTGGATTTCCCCAGGGGCTCTGGATTCCTCCTACCGGCGGCTGGATCAGTGAGGTGAGTTTCTGCTCTGAGTTGTCTGGGCGAAGGTTTGAATCTGGGTCAGGTTGATGGTTCCATGGGAAGTCATAGAGCCAGGGAATTATACAGCAAGGAAACCGGCCTTTCGGCCCAACAACTTCACACTGACCGAGATGCTAGTCCTGTTCGCCTATGTTTGGCCCCTTATCCCTCTAAACATTTCCGATCCACGTACCTGTCCAAAAGTCTTCCAAACAATAACCGTATCTGCCTCTACCACATCCTCTGGCAACTCGTTCCACACACCTGTATTACACCTGGATGTTTCCACGACTTTACAGAGGCCATATAAACGGACAGCGTTGTAATTGCGTGTTAGGATGTAACAGTGAGCGGGCATGGCTGAGGGCATGTTTTTGCAATTATTTAGGGAAATATACTGGGGGGGTGTCCATGGACAGGTGTGTCTTTCTTGGATAGTGAATGAGTCAGAGAGGGAGGGAGGGGGCAAGAGAGGGAGGGAGGGAAGGAGGAAGGGGGAGAGAAGGGGAGGGAGGGAGGGGAGAGAGAAGGGGAGGAGGAGAGGGGGAGGGGGATAGGGGAGGAGGAGAGGGGGAGGGGGATGGGGGAGTGGGGGAGAAGGGGAGGGGGAAAAGGGGGAGAGGGGTGAGGAGGGAGGGGGAGAGAGGGAGGGGCGAGGGAGGGGGAGAGAGGGAGGGGAAGGGGAGAAGGGGAGAGGGAGAGAGGAGGAGAAGAGTGGAGAAGAGGGGAGAAGGGGAGAGGGGGAGAGGAGAGGGGGAGAGGAGAGAGAAGGGAGAAGGGGAGAGCAAGGTAGAGAGGTGAGAGCCAGGGAGAGAGGAAGAGGGAGAGAGAGGGGAGAAAGAGGGTGAGAGCAGGTGAGAGAGAAAGGGGGAGAGAGAGAGAGACAGAGAGGTACAGTAGGAGAGCAAGGAAGAGGTAGAAAGAGAAGGAGGGAATAGAAGGAGAGGGAGGGGAGGAAGGAGGAGGGAGGGGAGGAAGGAGGAGGGAGGCGAGGGAGGAGGGCAAGAGAGCGGAAAATGTAGAGGAAAGTAGTTCTGTGCTTGAGAGAATGCGTGGGAGAATGTAGAAGGTAGGTAAATGTGTTTACTTTAATAAGTGTGTGACAGAATGTGAAAGTATGAGATCATGTATCTGTATGTGTACATA
>NC_086101.1:19249050-19269050 GCF_963921235.1 Mobula hypostoma | reverse complement strand
GAGGGAAGCATTAGATTGATCTTGGAGCAGGTTAAAAGCTCAGCACGACATAGTGGGGTGAAGGGTCTGTACTGCCCAGTACCGATCTGTGTTCTGTGTTCTGCTTGTTACACGGGGACTGAAGTGGGCTTTTGAGACAAATCTGAATGCACCAGGTCTCTCTCTTCCCTGGAGTTCAGAAGAAAGTGCAATTCAGGCGTCATGATGGATAACAGAGAGAGTCGTGAGCACAGCTCAGTCCATTGTGGAAACCAGCCTCCCCTCTGTCTGCACTTTCCACTGCCCTGGCAAGGCAGGCAGTCAGCAGAATCAACGAGGCCTCCCACCCCAGACATTCTCTCCTCTCCCTCCTCCTGTTGGGTGGAAGACACGGAAGTCCTAAAGCGGGTGCCGCCGGGCTGAAGGACAGCTTCTACCACACTGCTTTCAGGCTCTTGCACGTTAAAGATGAACTCCTGTCGTCACAATATACCTTATTATGGCACCTGTTGCCTGCCTGCAGCTCTGCACACTCTCAGTAAATCTGACACCATATCCTGCATCCTCTTACTGCTTTTCCCTTTGCACTGATGTTGTTCAAAATGATCTGTGTGGATGGTTTGCAAGACAGAGACACCTGAGAGAACAATAAACCAGTTCCAAGTCTCCTTACCAATGACTCAGGCCTCTCCACTGACTGACCCCTGACCCCTGACCCCTGACTTAGCTGACCCTTGCCGACAGTCCACGTGTGCCTCATCACAGCTCAGCATGTACTAGATGGACCGAAAGGCCTCTTTCTGTGCTAGTGCTCTATGACTCTAATCCCACAGACCTACCCCTAGGTTATTGTATATGATTGAGGTGTCATGACGGACTGACCCCCAATCTATGATTCAGTTGGCCTGACCCCCCCCCACCTTTGTGACTCAAGTCCCCCCCCACTCTCCCGACATCCCCACCTCTCCTTACCATACGTGTAGGGGCCTGCCGGTGTCGGAGGGGGCATCACGTTGACATCCCTGACCTCAGAGAGCTCCTTGGTTATCCGTGGGGTCAGGCAGTCCTTCCTCGCCTCCCTGGTGGTCTGGCTCATCATCTGGGGCACCAGGTCAAGCACCAGCATCCGCTCCCTGTAGAATTCCTGCAGCCGCTTCCGGGCTTTGTCCAGACTCTGCAACAGTTTCACGTTCAGATTCAGCGACCTATCATGTGCACAGTGCTGTGCTAAAGTCTTAGACACGCAGAAAATAAATTCAGTAAAGCACAGATACTTCCAAAACCAATGAAATGAACATTTCCAAAGATCAAAATATTTACTATAAAGAACAGTAAATGGTAAAAAAAACTAAATCAAATCAATACTTTAAAACCGCATCAATTCTCTTAGGTACACAGTCGTGCAGTTTTATGAGAAAATCGGTTGGTAGATTGTTCCAAGCATCTCGGAGAACTTGCCACAGTCCTTCTGCAGACTTTGGCTGTCTCGCTTGCTTCTACCTCTCCGGGAAATCCCAGATAGCCTTGATGGTGTTGAGATCAGGGCTCTGTGGAGGGCATTCTGTCTGAAACTGAATAAAAAATCTCGGGTGCCTAAGACGAGCACACAGTATCGTAGATCGAAAGTCTGGGACTTGCATTGACAAGGTGAGCTGGGGGCAGCCCACAAGTGTTGTCACACATGCGCCAGCACCGACATAACGGGCCCACAATGCTCTGCAGAACAAAACAACAACAACGGAACAAGCGCTCTCCCTCCCTCGCACACACACAGACAGACAGTCCTACAACCCCAGGGCTGGTCTCTGGGCTTCGGCCATCGGCTTCGATTTCCCGACTGGACAGGACCACGGATTCCAACCTCGAACTCCACTGTCATCAATTCCCTGGCCCTCGTCCTCGTTGCTGGATATCAGGAGTGAGGCAGGGGCCTGGACGCTGGATATCTTTCACCCTCATGTCCACTCTGCTGGAATTCCAGCGCAGAGTGGAGGTCTAGACTCCGGCTTGATCGCCAACTCTTCCATACCCCTGTCCCTCAGCCCTAGCCCCTGCGAGCCCACACTGGCACCAGCCACCCCTCCGTCTCACCTACCTGCAGCATGAACTTTATCTTGTCCAGTGGGTCCTCCATGGTGGGCTTCACGTCCACCAGCCGCCTCTTCTCAAGGTCAATCAGCAGGTCGGCCCCATCAGGCATCTGAGAAGCCAGCAGACAGTGACAAGGCGGACGCAACCAGCACTAAGCGAAGGGACGGTTGGGGGGATGGGTGGGCTGGACCTACCTCACGAGTCTTGAGGCCAATGTTGAGGGTGGCCAAATCAAAGCCCTCTGCACCTGCCCACCCCAGGCATTCCCAGGGTATATCCCAGCAATGAATGGGTTAACGACTGCGGAGCAGTTGATGGCACTGGGCCTGATCTCACTGCAGTTTAGATGAATAAGAGGGGATCTCATTGAAATCTATCAAATAATGAAAGGCCTAGATAGAGTGGACGTGGACAGGATGTTCGCTAGAGTGAAGGAGTCAGAGAGGAAAAGGAATTTCTTTAGGCAGAGGGTGGCGAATCTGTGGAATTCATTGCCAAAGACGGCTGTGGAGACCAAGTCATCTCAGTACATTTAAAGGTTGATAGGTTGTTGATTAGTCGGGATGTCAAAGATTAAGGGGAGAAGACAGGACAATGGGGTTGAGAGGATTAATAAATTAGCCATGATGGAATAATGGAGCAGACTTGATGGGCTGAATGGCCTGATTTATGTCCTATAATAAATTGGCACTGACCAGCCTGTGCTGGACAATTATACAATTATACTAGGTGCCTTAGTTTATGGGAAGTGCCACAGTCAATAGAACACTCACACCCTCCACAAAGAGGGAGTTCTCCATCCTCATACCCCACCGATCTACACGAGAGTAACAGTCTCCACTGTCCTCTCTCTGTACAATAACTGACACCCTCACTCCCCCCCCGCACATGGAGTGATGGCCTTCATTCCCCTCCCTCCCCTCTGTATATAGAGTGACAGTCCCTCCATGGAGTGACTGCCTTCATTCCCCTCCCTCCCCTCTGTATATAGAGTGACAGTCCCTCCATGGAGTGACTGCCTTCATTCCCCTCCCTCCCCTCTGTATATAGAGTGACAGTCCCTCCATGGAGTGACTGCCTTCACTCCCCTCCCTCCCCTCTGTATATAGAGTGACAGTCCCTCCATGGAGTGACTGCCTTCATTCCCCTCCCTCCCCTCTGTATATAGAGTGACAGTCCCTCCATGGAGTGACTGCCTTCATGCCTCCCCTCTATGGCAGCTTTCACTCATGTCCCCATAACATAGGGAGCAACTCTCCCCTGCATGAGGAATGAGACATCTATTAGACTGATTGAGAGTCACTGCTCCCCAATCTTTGCCCACATCCCCTCCCTTCAAATCCTCTCTCACCTTCCTCCCTTTCCCACTCCCCACACCTCCTTCTTCCTATCCCTTCCCACCTCCCCTCATACTCCGCCCTCCCCCATTCCCCCTGCTTATACCGGTCTCCTCTACTCCCTTGTTCCCTCCCGTCGTCCCTCTCACCTGCTCTCCGGGTGGCCGGGCCTTCCTCATTTGGCCGGTCACGCGGTTGATGGTCAGCGCCTTGCGGATGTCGGCCAGGGCCAGCCGCAGCCGCTTCCGTGTCTCCTTCAGCTGGAAGATCTCGGCGTTGAGCCGGTTGGTGGCCTGGCACAGGTGCCCGATCACCGAGCGGGTCTGCAGCATGTAGCTGCCCAGCTGCTGGTTGCTCTGGCAGGCCACCAGGTCCCGCAGGAAGGGCAGGAGCTCCATCTCCACCCGGAAGCCCCAGCCGGCCCGCTGGCCCTCGGGCACCTTGTACAGGATGTCTTTGGTCAGTTCCCGATCGGCACCCGCTCTGCACACGTGCTGCTTGGCCTCCTCCAAAGAGGCCCGGGTCTCGGCCGCCCTCCGCTGCCGGGCCTGGTAGGCCTGCAGGCCCTCGGGATTCTCCGACAGCTCGCCGGATAGCCGCTTGCATCCCGGCCGGCGAGACAGCCTCCGGGCCTGATGCTCATACAGTGTCGCTGAGCGGAACGGCGTTCCCTGGTACTGCTGAGAAGTGATCTCGATGGCCGCCTCGGCCAGGCCCACAGCCTTTATGGCCTGCTCCCGCCAGGCCTTGGGCCCGATGGTCGCCGCTGGTACCTTCACCCCCTTCCAATCCATGGGGGCCCAGTGTGCTGGGAAATGGAAGGAGACAGAGCAGGCGTCAGGGAGCGAGAGAGAGAGAGAGAGACCTGCAGCTCCCACCTATCAAACTGTCCCGGCAGCCAAACCCCCACCCTTCCCCCATCATCCCGACTGCTATTCCCCACCCTCGAAACTGTACCACCAGCCAAACCCTCAATCCTCTCCCACAAGACTGTCCCATTACCCAGACTGCCATCTTGCACTCATGGAACCGACCCACCACCCAAATTCCCAATCCTCTGCCAGCAAACTGTCCTGTCACCTAAAGTCCCAAGCACCCACCCATGGAACCACCATTCTACCCAAACCCCCACCCACGGAACCATCATTCCACCCAAACCCCCACCCACACACCCGTTCCACCAACCAAAAATCAATTGTCTCCCATAGATCTGACCCATCACCCAAACTCCTATTCCCTACCCATGGAACCATCCCACCACCCAAAAGCCCAACTCAGCCTTCTCACCGCCACCCGTAATCTTTACCCAACTCATGACCTCCTCACTGCTGCCCCTCAAAACCCACCAACCCCATTAAACAACTTGCAGAACCATATCTCCTCACCCACCAACTCATCACCCATCCACAGTCACCCATCGCATCATCTCCCATCTTCTCACTGCTCATCACCCAACAGCCAGAAGCTTCCCTCCTCACCCACCAACTCATCACCCATGGCATCATCTCCCATCTTCTCACTGCTCATCACCCAAAGGCCAGAAACTTCCCTCCTCCCATCATCTCTTACATCCACCTAGCATCACCCATCACCATTGCTCAGTCCCATGGGGGTCACCATCACCCAACCCCATCGCTCAGTCCCATGGGGGTCACCCAACAGCCATCCCCATCACTCAGTCCTATGGGGATAATCCATCACCCAGCCCCAGGATACCTACAGAGAAAGTCCCGTGCAGATAAACAATGATGTGCAAGACCATAACAATGTGGACTGTGAGGTCAAACATCCATCTTATCATTCTAAGGAACCTTTCAATAGTCTTATAACAGCAAGGTAGAAGCTGTCCGTGAGCCTGATACTGCATATTTTCAGGCTTTTGTATCTTCTGTCCAATGGGGGGGCGGGGGCGGGTGGAGCCAGAATATCTGGGGTGAATGGGGCTTTGGATTATACTGGATGCTTTACCGAGACAGTGAGAGTGTAGATGGAGCCCATGGAGGGGGAGGTTGGTTTCTGTGATGTACTGAGCTGTGTCCACAACTCCCTGCAGTTTCTTGTGGTCACGTGCAGAGCAGTTGCCATAACAAGCCATTGCAGGTCCGTGTACACTTATGCCTGGCCGACTGAGTGTCGAAGAGCCTCTTTCAAACCTAGTAATCGTTGCCTGATTCCACCACTTCCATTGTCAGCACCTCCCAGATATTGACTGCACTCTGTGTGAGAAACATTCCCCTCTCAACTTCCTTCCTCTCTCCTTTGGCCTCTTTTAACATCCCTGGCATGGGGGAATAAAAGATTCTGGCCATCTATCTTTCCTTATTTATTTAAAGAGGCAACTTCCGGCCCATCAAGTCCACACTGCCTAATTACACCAGTATGACCAATTAACCTCCTAACATTTGGAATTTGGGGGGAAACCAGAGCACCTGGAAGAAACCCACGTGATCACAGGAAAATTGTACTCTCCAAATGCCTTACAATATAACTTCTTCCCATTTCTGTTGCTGGTATACACTCTGTTATCTCATTTCCATGCATCTATCCAAGTACAGCGACCCGTTCCAGTCTAGTTCACTGTTCTCACCACCTACTGCTGGTTCTCTCCCCTCGGTCCTGGTGCACTTTTCTGTCTTGGTCTTTGGCCCAACCCTGCCTTCATGGACACACGGCCCAAACCTTACGTTTGGATGTAGAATCCAGCAAGATGCATCACAATGGAGACCGTCTCCATGGAAACCGCAGAACAGGAGAAAAGGAGTGGGGTTGGCATTTTGTTGGGTAGGATCAGCCCAGGTACTGAACTTTTTGAGCAGCCTCGGAGGGACTCAGCAGGGTGGGCAGCATCTGAGGAGAGAGATGGACAGTCGACGTTTCAGATCAAAGTCCTTCATTGGGACTAGAAAGAAAGAGAGGAGTCTAGAAGGAAAGAGGGGAGTTAGCCAGTATGAAGAGGTGGTGGGTGATAGGTGGAAATGGCAAAGCGCTGAGGAAGATGGAATCTGACAGGAGAGGACAGCAGGACTAAAGGGAAGGTGAGGAAGGTAACTGGAGGAAGAATGTGTGGGTGGAGGTCAGATGGGGAGGGGAGGGGAAAGAGAAGGGGTAATGAGAATCAATGGGATCAGGAGCAAAAAAAGGGGGGAAGGGAGTGGTGACCAAACATTCAAGGAATTGACGTTCACTTTGGAGACGTAAGAAATCAGAAATAGGAGGAGTAGATTATCTGGCCCATTGAACCTGCTCCAACGTTAAATACAGTGATGGCTGATCTGGCAAAGGACTCTGCTCCTCTTCCCCATAATTCCTGATTCTCCTGCTATGCAAAAAAAAAATCTGTCTAACTGAAACTTAAATATATTTAATGAGATCTTCTCTACTGCTTCCCTGGGCAGAGAATTCCACAGATTCACTACTCTCTTGGAAAAACAGCTTCACCTCATCTCCGTACTAAATCTATTCCCACAAATCATGAGGCTGTGTCCCCTCGTTCTGGTCTCACTTCCCAGTGGAAACAACTTTCCTGCCTCTAGCCTACCTAAGGCAGATTATGTGGAGCTGCTCCTCTGATCTTAACTATTTATGGTTCTATTACTATTTATTATTTATGGTGCAACTGTAACGAAAACCAATTTCCCCCGGGATCAATAAAGTATGACTATGACTATCTGTGCCAAATCTGAACAGGAGGCCGTGGACAGAGGTGTCGGTGTGGGAATTAAAATGGGTGTGCACCGGGACATCCCGGTTGATAGGGCGGACAAAGCGGCCCCGCGGTCCGCGTCAGGTCTCACTGCCGTGCAGGAGGAGGCCGCGCTGGATGCAGTCAGAGTCACTGACAGATTCACAGGAGAAGCCCTGCCTCACCTGGAAGGACTGTTCAGAGCCCTGAATGGAGGTGAGGGAGGAGATGTGTTGGGGGGTAGGTGTAACAATTAATGCACCAGTGGGAGTAAGAGCCCGGAGAGGCATCAGTGGGGAAGGACAGGCGGACAAGGGATTCACAGAGAGACCTACCCCTACAGAAAGCGGGGAGGGGAGGGGAGGGTGTGCCAGGCGGTGGGATCCCGTTGGAGATGGTGGAGGTTGTGGAGGAGGATATGTTGTACTCCAGAAGATGCTTACTGACTTTGATTCTCCTGAGGCAGCGCGCAGATTCAGAGGAACGCCCATGTGCACAGACCAATTCGACGGTGGTCAGCCTGTGCTCAGGGCTGACAGAACCTGCAGGGAGAGGTGAACACTCCCTGCGTTCCTTCACAGGTTCGCCAGTTCCTGCCATCCTGCCTACCTTCGCAGTGTGTTGCAACGCCAACGGTATCATTAACGATGCTGCGTCCCTGGTCATTCCCTTTCCCTCTCCCACTCTCTCCAAGACACAGGACCTTGAAAGAACTGTTTCTTCACCTCTCCTGTCGGACTTCTGAACCAGCCACTCATTCAGGTCCCCTCCCCAGTGGTGCCGCCACATTCTCGGACTCTGAGCTCCCTCATGCTCTTAAACCATTCGGCGTTCCATTTGGCACCGGTCTACTACACATTGCACGCCCCTTCGGGGACTTCGGTAGATTTTGAACAAATTTTATTTTGAAACTGGAAACAGTGTGTTAAATGAAGTCCGGTACGGTGACAACCACGGAGTCTGGGCAGCTGAACGGGGTCGGCAATCCCGCTCGTGAGTTCGCACATTTTAGTCAATTACTGTTTCACTGTGGTCCTATTTAACCCCGCTTCCTTTCCCCTCAATCTTGTCCGACAGGCAGTGGCGGCAACGCTCCCTGCTCACCTTATCCACAGTCCGGGAAAGCAGATTAATATGCAGACTGACACCAAAGGAGCGGTATTAGTTACTGCTTCCCAGCCACAGTGACAGCGTTAGATTTCAGTTTGGAAGTTCCCCTCTTGCCCGGGCGTTTATTATTTTTCTTTGATTCAGTACATTTTATATTAAAAGTCAGGGAACTGTTCCTTCCACTTCCGTGTCTCTCCCTCTGCACCGGGGCCACACTGTGCCATGTGAATTGCACCGAAGTATATTGTTCTGACATTGTCGACACCGGAACAAACTTTCGTACAAAAGTAATACATTTTGCACCAGTTTATGGCCTATTAACAACTCGTTCTCAGTATCACTTTTATTTGCCCAGTTTGTCTTCTTGGTTGTTGTTTGCCGTTCTTTGTCTGTTTATAAAATTCTATTGTATTTTTTTTCCTGTAAATGCCTGCAAGAAAATGAATCTCGAAGTAGTAAACAGGAGGAAATCTGCAGATGCTGGAAATCCAAGCAACACACATCAAAGTTGCTGGTGAACGCAGCAGGCCAGGCAGCATCTCTAGGAAGAGGTACAGTCGACGTTTCAGGCCGAGACACTACGTCAGGACTCGACGAAGGCTCTCGGCCCGAAACGTCGACTGTACTTCTCGAAGTAGTATGTTCTCGTTCTCGCTCTCTCTCGCTCTCTCTCTCTCTCTCCCTCTCTCTCTCGTTCTCGTACGTTCGTTCGTTCTCTCTCTCTCTCTCGCTCTCTCTCTCTCCCTCTCTCTCTCTCTTGTTCTCTCTCTCTCTCCCTCTCTGTCTCTCTCTCTCTCGTGTTCGTTCGTTCTCTCTCTCTCTCTCTCTCGTTCTCGTACGTTCGTTCGTTCTCTCTCTCTCTCTCGCTCTCTCTCTCTCCCTCTCTCTCTCTCTTGTTCTCTCTCTCTCTCCCTCTCTGTCTCTCTCTCTCTCGTGTTCGTTCGTTCTCTCTCTCTCTCTCTCTCGTTCTCGTACGTTCGTTCGTTCTCTCTCTCTCTCTCGCTCTCTCTCTCTCCCTCTCTCTCTCTCTTGTTCTCTCTCTCTCTCCCTCTCTGTCTCTCTCTCTCTCGTGTTCGTTCGTTCTCTCTCTCTCTCTCTCTCGTTCTCGTACGTTCGTTCGTTCTCTCTCTCTCTCTCGCTCTCTCTCTCTCCCTCTCTCTCTCTCTTGTTCTCTCTCTCTCTCCCTCTCTGTCTCTCTCTCTCTCGTGTTCGTTCGTTCTCTCTCTCTCTCTCTCTCGTTCTCGTACGTTCGTTCGTTCTCTCTCTCTCTCTCGCTCTCTCTCTCTCCCTCTCTCTCTCTCTTGTTCTCTCTCTCTCTCCCTCTCTGTCTCTCTCTCTCTCGTGTTCGTTCGTTCTCTCTCTCTCTCTCTCTCGTTCTCGTACGTTCGTTCGTTCTCTCGTTCTCGTTCGTTCGTTCGTTCTCTCTCTCTCTCTCTCTCTCTCACACACACACACACACACACTATGATACTACATTTATTTTTTTAATTTTCAACTTTGAATTCGGTGAATCCTGTGCTTCAAAGTTCCCTGGTGTTGCAGGGCGAGGTATTGCCCACGAGTGAGTGGACGTGACAACGCGCTGATGGACGGGCGAGACGGGTACAGGGACAGAGCTGATGGCTCTCCCACAACGGCACATCGTTTCGTTAGTACCTCTGTTGTGACCCTCATGCTCCGGGTCTGTACATACGCGACAACTGACGACATCCTAATGTTATTGCCATAACATGATTTGGGATAAACATGAGATTTCTGTTATATACCCATTTATTTTCCTGTGAAGAGAGTAAATACTGAAATTTAAAAAAAGAATTTGGGAGCCAATTCTTGACCGCAGTCACTTTTAAAGTCAGTCTTTGCACTCATTGTCAACAGATCGCGTCTGGCCCATCTTTTCCCTTGCGTCTATACAATACATAGAACGTGGAACAGTGCACACAGGAGCAGGCCTTTCGGCCCACATTTCTGTGCTGGCCATGATGTCAAAAGAAGCTAATATTCCACCTGCCTACAGATGATCCACATCCCTCTTCCCACCATTTTTATATATTTTTATTTTTTATATGTCTGATTCCTAGACACTAGACACTAGAATACTACAGCACAGTACAGGCCCTTCGGCCCTCGATGTTGTGCCAACCCATATATTCCTAAAAAACGTACTAAACCCACACTACCCCATAACCCTATATTTTTCTTTCATCCATGTGCCTGTCCAAGAGGTTTTTAAATACCGCTAATGTTTTAGCCTCCACCACCATCCCTGGCAAGTCATTCCAGGCACCCACAACCCTCTGTGTAACAAACTTGCCCCTGATGTCTCCCTTAAACTTCCCTCCCTAAACTTTGTACATACGCCCTCTGGTACCCCGGGAAAGAGGTACTGGCTATCCACCCTGTCTATGCCTCTCATAATCTTGTAGACCTCTATCAGGTCTCCTCTCATCCTTCTATGCTCCGAAGAGAAAATTCCCAGCTCTGCTAACCTTGCCTCATAAGACTTGTTTTCCAATCCAGGCAACATCCTGGTAAATCTCCTCTGCACCCTCTCCATAGCTTCCACATCCTTCCGATAATGAGGTGACCAGAACTGAACACAATACTCTAAGTGTAGTCTCACCAGAGATTTGTAGAGTTGCAACATGACCTCTCTACTCTTGAACTTAATCCCCCATTAATGAAGCCTAGCATCCCATAGGCCTTCTTAACTATCCTATCAACCTGTGCAGCGACCTTGAGGGATGTATGGACTTGAACTCCAAGGTCCCTCTGTTCATCCACACTCTTAAGTAACTGACCATTAACCCTGTACTCAGCCTTCTGGTTTGCCCTTCCAAAATGCATCACCTCACACTTATCCGGATTGAACTTTATCTGCCACTTTTCTGCCCAACTCTGCATCCTGTCTATATCGACTTGTAACCCTCGACAACCTACAGCTCCATCCACAACTCCTCCAACCTTCGTGTCATCCGCAAACTTACTCACCCATCCTTCCGCCTCTTCATCCAGGTCATTTATAAAAATCACAAAGAGCAACGGTCCCAGGACAGATTCTTGCGGCACTCTACGAGTCACCGACCTCCAGGTAGAATACTTTCCTTCCACTACTACCTTCTGCTTTCTTCCTGTAAGCCAATTTTTTATCCAAACAGCCAAGGTTCCACTGATCCCATGCCTCATGACTTTCTGGATGAGTCTCTCGTGGGGGACCTTGTCAAATGCCTTGCTAAAATCCATGTAGACCACATCTACCGCCCTTCCATTATCAATTTCTTTTGTTACCTCTTCAAAAACTCAATTAGGCTCGTGAGGCACAACCTTCCCTTCACAAAACCATGTTGACTATCCTTGAGTAGACTGTACTTCTCCAAATGCTTATAGATCCGATCCTTAAGAATTCTTTCCAATAGTTTGCAGACCACAGACGTAAGACTCACCGGTCTATAGTTGCCAGGATTCTCCCTGTTACCTTTTTTAAACAAGGGAACTACATTTGCCATTTTCCAATCCTCTGGCACCTCCCCTGCAGCCAAAGAGGATTCAAAGATTGTAGCTACTGCTCCAGCGATCTCTTCTCTCACCTTCCACAGCAACCTGGGGTATATCGCGTCCCGTCCTGGGGACTTACCAATCTTGATGTTTTTAAGAAGATCCAATTCCTCTTCTTCCTTAATCTCCACATTTTCCAGCACACAGTCCTGTTGTATTTTGACCTCACCCTGATCAAGGTCCTTTTCACTTGTAAATACTGAAGGAAAGTATTCATTTAGGGCCTCCCCAACCTCCTCCGCCTCCAGGCACATGTTGCCTTCTTTATCCTTTACCGGCCCCACCTTCATTCTTGTCATCCTTCTGTTCTTCACACATGCATAGAACGCCTTGGGGTTCTCCTTAATCCTACATGCCAAGGCCTTCTCATGCCCCCTTCAAGCTCTCCCAAGTCCTTTCTTAAGCTCCTTCTTGGCTTCCCTATATTTCTCATGAGCCCCTCCTGCTTCCTGCTTCTTATATCTATCATATGCTTCCTTCTTCCTCTTGACGAGTTGCCTCATGTGTTTCATCAGCCACGGTTCCCTTTTCCTACCATTTTTTCCTTGTCTCAGTGGGACAAACCCATCCTGAGCCCAGCACAAGTAGTCCCTAAGCTTCCTCCACATTACTTCCGTGCTTTCACCCTTGAACATCTGTTTCCAATTTACTCTTGCTAGTTCCTGCCTCATCCCTTCATAGTTAGCCCCTCCCCAGTTAAGCATTTTCTCATTTTGTCTGTTTTTAACCTTTTCCACAGCTATGCTGAAGCTAAGGGAGTTGTGGTTACTCTCACCAAAATGCTCCCGCACCAAGAGGTCTGCCACCTGACCAGGTTCATCACCCAGAACTAGATCCAGTATGGCCTCTCCTTTCATCGCCCGGTCACATACTGTGTCAAGAATCCTTCTTGAACATACCTGACAAACTCAGCCCCATCTATCCCCCTTGCAGTCAGGAGGTGCCAGTCAATATGAGGGAAGTTGAAATCACCCATAACTACAACCCTGTATTTCCTGCACCATTCTAAAATCTGCCTGCTTATCTGCTCCTCGGTGTCCCGAGGGCTATTTGGGGGCCTGTAGACTACTCCCAGCACAGTGATTGATCCCTTCCTATTTCTGACTTACACCCACACTGACTCAGTGGACACTCCCTCTGCAGCGTCCTCTCTTTCTATAGCCGTGATACTATCCCTGACCAGTAATGCTACTCCCTCCCCCCTTTTCTACCTCCCATCCTATTCCTTTTAAAACACCTAAACCCCGGTAGCTGCATCAGCCAATCCTGCTCTTCCTCCAGCCAAGTTTCAGTAACAGCTGCAACATCGCAGTTCCACGTACTGATCCATGCTCTAAGTTCATCCCCTTTATTCCTAGTACACCTAGCATTGAAATAGACACATTTCAACCCCTCTAACTGGCTACATTTATGTTTTATCCCTGGCCTGTCCTTCCTCACCAACTCAGAACACACAACATCATGCCCTTGTCCTTCTACCCTAATCTCTGCACTCACATTCTGATTCCCACCCCCCCACCAAATTAGTTTAAACCCTCCCCAACAGCTGTAGCAAACCTGCCCGCCAGGATATTGGTCCCTTTCCAGTTCAGGTGCAGCTCGTCCTTTTTATACAGGTCAGAAGAGATCCCAATGTCCCAGAAATCTGAACCCCTGCCCCCTGCCCCAACTCTTCAGCCATG
This sequence comes from Mobula hypostoma, assembly GCF_963921235.1. NCBI lineage: Eukaryota > Metazoa > Chordata > Chondrichthyes > Myliobatiformes > Myliobatidae > Mobula > Mobula hypostoma. The sequence goes on along the minus strand of NC_086101.1, from coordinate 19,255,614 downwards.
CGTTCATCTGCCATAACTTCCTGTTCCTACCCTCTCTGTCTCGTGGCACAGGCAGCAATCCCGAGATTACCACCCCTGAGGTCCTGCTTTTTAACTTCTTTCCTAACTCCCTATATTCCTTCTTCGGGACCTCATCCCTACTCCTATCTATGTCATTGGTCCCCACGTGGACCACGACATCTGGCTGCTCACCCTCTCTCCTGAGAATACTGAGAACTCGATCCCAGACATCGCGGACCCTGGCACCAGGGAGGCAGCAGACCATCCGGGATTCTCGATCTCTCCCACAGAACCTCTAATCTGTCCCCCTAACTATCAAATCCGTTATCACTGCTGCTCTCCTCTTTTCCCTCCTTCCCTTCTGAGTTGAGGGTCCAGTCTCGGTGCCACCACCATCCCTGCAGCCAAGTCCAGGTGCTCTCTAGGTATAAAAATTGCCCAGCATATCTCCATTTCCCCTCTTGCCTTGAACCTAAGCCCTCAAGCATTTGATATTTCTACCCTGAGAAAAACAATCCGACTCAGGGGTTCCCAACCTTATGGACCAATACCATTAAGCAAGGGGTCCATGGACCTAGGTTGGTAATCCCTGTGACTATTTACATTGTCTATGTTATTCATCATTTTATTTCCTTCTGTTGGGTCTCCCCTCAGCATCTGACACTCCAAAGAAACAAATCCAACTCTGTGCAACTTCTCCCTGGATCTAATGCTCGCTAATCCAGACCAGACCTTGGTGAGCTCCTCTGCACCCTCTCAGAAGCCTCCACATCCTTCCTGTAATGGGGCGGCCAGATCTGCATGTGTAACAGGATGGACGCACTTAGAGTTCATCGGTCCTGAGGCTCTTCTCTTTGCCAATGAGAGCATAGGTTCTGCACCAGCAAAACGTCAGCACCCCTCTTCCATTTCCTCACTGATATGGACCACGTCCTCCTCAAACTTCAGCCACACCCTCCACTGGCTTGCTGGAGGCCACTTAACCCACCAGTATTCTGCTATGCCTCCTTGAGTGGGAGTTTCTGGTGCTTGGAGGATCTGGGCACTGGGGGGTGATTCGGGCCAGGCTTCTAATGCGTCTCACCAGGAGTGAATCCTGAGTGGCCATAAGAATTAGGAACAGAATTAGCCCGTTTGGCCCATCGAGTCTGCTCCGCCATTCAATCATGGCTGATCCTTTCTTTTCCCTCCTCAGCCCCACTTCCTGGCCTTCTCCCCATAGTCTTTGACACCATGTCCAATCAAGAACCTATCAAGCTCTGCCTTAAATACACCAATGACCTGTGGTAACAAATTCCACAGGTTCATCACCCTCTGGCTAAAGAAATTTCTTTGCATCTCTGTTTTAAATGGATGTCCCTCTATCCAAGATGGCTGTGCCTTCTTGTCCTAGACTCTCCCACCATGGGAAACACCCTTTCCATATCTACTCTGTCTAGGCCTTTCAACATTCAAAAGTTTTCAATGAGATGCCCCCCACCTTCAAAATTCCAGCGAGTACAGACCCAGAGCCGTCAAACGTTCCTTGTATGATAACCCTTTCATTCCCAGAATCATCTATGTGTACCTCCTCTGAACGCTATCTAATGCCAAACATCTTTTCTTAGATGAGGAGCCAAAAACTGTTCACAATACTCAAGGTCAGGCCTCACCAGTGCCTTATAAAGCCACAACATCTTGTATTCTACCCCTCTTGAAATGAGTGCTAAATTTGCATTTGCCTTCCTCAGCACCGACTCAAACTGCAAGTTAAACTTCAGAGTGTTCCGCACATGGATTCCCAGACCCTTTGCATCTCAGGTATTTGGTCTTTCTCCTCGTTTGGAAAGCAGTCTGCACATATACTTCTTCTACCAACGTGCATGACCATGCATTTTCCAACATGCTGTGTTACTCCCTCCTAACTAAAGAAATAAAATACAATATTTCACGAGAAACTACAGAAACAGACGAAGACTGACAAAAAACCAATGCGCGGAAGACAAACTTCAAATAAAAACAATACTGAGGACAGGAGTTGTAAAGAGCCCTTGAAAGTGCGTCTGCAGATGGCAGAGTCGGTTCAGAGTAGCGGTGAGTGAAGTTATCCACACTGGTTCAGGAGCCTGACGGTGTAGGGTAATAACTGTTCCTGACCCTGGTGATGTGGGAGCTGAGGCTCCTGTACCTCCTGCCTGATGGTAGGGAGAAGAGGGCAAGGCCTGGACGCTGAGAGGTCTTTGCTGATGGGGGCAGCACTCCACGTCAGTGTACTTAGCGGCAGGGAGGGCTTTGCCTGGGCTGGGCTGTATCAATTGCATCTGTGACTTGCCTTTTCTCCAACAATCTCGTGAAAAGTAAGCAGGGGATTTTCTTTTTTTGCCATTTCTGTTCAGGAAGGAATAGGATATTCCCCGATCACTCTTCACAAGGGCAGAGCGAAGCGTGACACAAGAGACTCGCGTACTGTGATCAGAATGTGTAATGCAGAGTCCTGTCGGCAGAGGGAGCCCCTTCCCGTAATTTCATAGACATATTTGGTTAATTCATTCAAGAACTCGTTAGGCAACCCGTTAATTCCTTGCTGGATATTTAATGATGCAAGCACAAGTACCTGATGGAATCTATTAATATAGCCACTTACAATCAGTCTTTGTTAAGGATGCCTGTCACCCTGGCCATTCCCTTTTCTGTCTTCTAGCCGCTGGGAGAACATACAGGAGGCTGAAAGCCCAGGCATGACAACAGCTTCTTCTCCACTGCTATCAGTCTCCTGAACTGATCACTCCTTTCATATCCCCTTCCCGCTGCTGTGGCCACATTCTCAGTTCCTAACTCTCCCTCCCTCTTCAATCAGAATCAGGCTTATTATCACGGACTTAAGTTGCGAAATTTGTTGTTTAGTGGCAGCAGTGAAGTGCGAGACAATGAAAAAGTGCTCAGCTTCAATAAGAATTACATTAAAAAATAACACATAGAGGTAGGTTCATGGACCATTACTGGAGAAAGGAAAGGTACATTGCATCCAGAGTTTCTCCAATTAGCGGGCAATTTCCCTCCACGCCTCTCTGACGTAGTGGGGAACCGCGTACGAGGCAAGTTACAGCAGTGGTTTGCCATTGCCTTCTGCCGGGTGAGTTTCCAAAGAGATCACCAGCTCGTAACCCAGCACGGATGGAAAACGTGCAGGGGAGCCGGCTGGATTCGAACTCGGGACCTTTCATCCCAAAGTCCAGCACTGGTGCCACTACACCACCCGCTGGGTCTTGCTAAAACATTGATGAATGTGTGTCTTCAGGCTCCCGTACCTCCTCCCTGATGAGAAGAGAGCACGTCCTGGATGGCGAGGTTCCTTAATGATGGACGCTGCCTTCCTGAAGCATCACCTTTTGAAGATGTCCGGGACGCCGGGGAGGCTAGTGCCCATTGGTGGAGCTGGTTGAGTTTCCAACCCTCTGAAGCTATTTCCAATCCTGTGCAGTGGAGCCTCTCTAGCAGATGCAACCAGTCAGAATGCCCTCCACAGTACTCCAGTAGAACTTTGCGAGAGTCTTTGGTGATGTAACTGAAGCCCGCTAACTCCTAATGCCGGCGTGCCTTCTTCGTGATTGCGTCAGCGTGTTGGGCTCAGGACAGATCCTATGGGATGTTGACCCCCAGGAACTTTCGTATTCCTTTATGCACTTCCTCAGATCGCACTAGTCCACTTTGCATCTTTCTGTGTTTTGTATATATTGTGTTTATTACTTACCGGAACTGTCTCCATCACATTTACAATCTTCCTTAAATAAGGACACCAATACTGTACACAATAGTTCAGCGGTCCCACCAGTTCCCTATATAACAGATCCTTGACTTGCCCACTTTAGCGTTCAATTCCCCTTGCAATAAATCAAGGACGAGTTTACTGTCATGTGTGCTCGTACACGTATGAACAGGTGCAATGAGAAAACTTACTGGCCATGGTATCTGCCGTGCGTTTAATATTTCAGTAATATTGTAAATATATTGGTTGATCAAGCATTCTTCATTGTTTACAGAATGCATTGCTGGTATGTGTAAAAGTATGTAAACGGCGTACGTCAGCACGCCACCATGTCACATGTACGTGACTCGCTCAAAGTCAAAACGAGGTTGGACTCACTTTCCCGGCTCCCTTGTTTTCTTTTCAATTAGTTCTTATGTTTTGGCATCGCAAACCTTAACGGTATCACAGGCACATAGCATTAGGTAAGCAGCAGTAAAGAGAAAAGCATAAACATAATTTGCGTGCACTTTTTACGAGACAGGAGGGAATTAAAACAAGAAAAATCCACTGCATTTAAAAACAGAAAGTCCATTGTAGTGCGTAGCCATCAAAGTGGCCATGGTGTTGTTAAGGTTCAGCAGATTGGTTCAGGAACTGAATGGAAATGAGAATCTGAAGTGGGTTTATTACCAGTGATATACATCATGAAATATGGCAACAGTACAGAGAAATTCATAAAAATACTTTGTCACAGTTAGAAATATATAAAAATAACAGACACACAAGGTACTGCAGATGCTGGAAATCCAGAACAATTCACACAATGTGCTGGAGGAGATCTGCAGGCCAGGCAGCGTCCACCGACAATATACACAGTTGACATTTCCTTCCTGATGAAGGGTCTCAGCCTGAAGCGGTGACTGTTAATTCCCATCCGTAGGTGCTGCCTGACCTGCTGAGCTCCTCCAGCGCATTGTGTGTAAACAATAAACAACTAGTGAGAAAAGAACGACAGATAGTGAGGTGCTTTTCATGGGTGCATTGTCCATTCGGAACTCTGATGGTGCAGGGGAGGAAGCTGTTCCCAAAACTTTGAGAGTGTGCCTTCAGGCTCCTGTACCTCCACCCTGATGGTGAGAGGATATGCGGGGGTTCTTAATAATGGATGCTGCCTTTTTGAGGCATCAGTTGAAGTTGTTCTCGACAGTGGGGAGGCTAGTGCCCGTGATGTATTGGTCTGAGTCCACACACTCTGTAGTTTCTTTTATTTGAATTTCCATACCAGACCGTGTTGCAATCTGTCAGATACGATCACGTGTACATATGTGGTTGTTTGTCAGCATTTCAGTGACAAGCTGAACCTATTTAACCTCCCAGGAAAGTAAAGATGCTGACGCGACTTCCTTAAATTCTTCCTGAACTCAGGGCAGTCAACTGCTATGTGAATCCCCTGGAATTTAAAGCTTCTGACTCTCTCCACCACTGGTCCTTCAAAGTAGATGCTACATTCTGTTCAACACAAGAGATTCTGCAGATGCTGGAAATCCAGAGCAACACACACGAACTGCTGAAGGAATTCAGCAGGCCAGGCAGCGTCTATGGAGGGAAATAAACAGTCAATGCTCTGGGACCCTGCGTCAATACGGGGGAAGAAGCCGGAATAAAAAGTTTGGCGGGGGGAAGGGAAGGAGAAACGAGGGAGGGGTGAGAAATTACCTCAATTTAGAGAAATTGATGTTCATGCCATCAGGTAGGAGGCTACCCAGCTTCTAAGAACTTTCTACAGGGGCACAATTGAGAACATCCTGACGGGATGCATCGCTGCCTGGTATGGGAACTGTACTTCCCTCAATCGCAGGACTCTGCAGAGAGTGGTGCGGACTGCCCAGCACATCTGTAGTTGTGAGCTTCCCATGATTTAGGACATTTACAAAGACAGGTGTGTAAAAAGGACCCAAAGGATCATTGGAGACCTGAGTCACCCCAACCACAAGCTGTTCCAGCTGCCAGCATCTGGGAAATGGTATCACAGCGTAAAAGCCAGGACCAACAGACTCCAGGACAGCTTCTTCCACCAGGTCATCAAACTGCTTAATTCATGCTGACGCAACTGAATTTCTATGTTATGTTGACTATCCTGTTGTACATAATAGTTATGTACACCAGCGACTCAGCCTGGAGGTTAACCTTGAGGGTATCCTGCACGAGGACTCCCAAGTCCCGTTGCATCTCAGAACTTTGAATTCTCTCCCCATTTAAATAATAGTCTGCCTGTTTATTTCTTCTGCCAAAGTGCATAACCGTACACTTTCCAACATTATATTTCATTTGCCACTTCTTTGCCCATTCTTCCAATCTATCCAAGTCTCTCTGCAGACTCTCCGTTTCCTCAGCACTACCGGCCCCTCCACTTATCTTTGTATCATCAGCAAATTTAGCCACAAAGCCATCTATTCCATAATCCAAATCGTCCTGACGAAGGGTCTCGGCCTGAAACGTCGACTGCACCTCTTCCTAGAGATGCTGCCTGGCCTGCTGCGTTCACCAGCAACTTTTATGTGTGTTGCTTATCCAAATCGTTCTGCTCATTTCCTCTCTCCCTCTCTCACACATTCTCTCTATCATTTTGTATTCCTTTATATCACTCTCTCCCCCATCTTTTTCTCCCTCTACCTCTCCTCCTGTCCCACCCCTCACTCTGCCTCTCTCTTTCTCCCTCTCTTCCTGTTCCCTCTCTCTTATACCCCTTTTCCCCCTCCCCCCTCTTATCCTCCCTTTTTCCCCCTCCCCTCCCCCCTCTCTCCCCCTCCCCTGTGTTTTCTTCCTCTGCATCGCTC